>NC_056749.1:742920043-742942543 GCF_019279795.1 Protopterus annectens | reverse complement strand
ATTAAAGGGCACTCTCACTTCTAGCTAGAACTGCTGTTAATCCTTGTTTTTTTTTCTGAAAAATCTCTATACATTGTTCTTGTTTTTTCTCTCTCTTTTTAATCGCAAGCCAACTGTTGTAAATGGCTATCTAGTTATGAATATTTATATTCCTTGGCACTAATTTCTTTTAATTGTGGTGGTGTTTGTTAATGCTTCAGTATAAGAAAGTCAAAAACAAAGAAAGAAACAACATCCAATATGTTAAAACCAAGCATGATTTTTAGTCATTTATATTCTAAATCAGCAGAGCTAAACAACCTGTGACTTGACAGTTAAATGATAGAAATATTACAAAATGAGTGGTATGCTTTTTCGCAAAAGGATGGCTTGATGGAGGTCTCTTAGCAACTGCAATATCTAGGCAACGACTGAAATAGCACTATGCTATATTCAGAAATAGTTTAGTATGCCCAAAATGTTATGAAGCAAAATTCAGCACTAATACACTGACATAGCCATGAAACCTCACATGGCATTGTCCTTTTAAAGCGCCATCCTATTTGCATTTATGTAGTCTGCGGCATGAGAATGCACTCTGCCAAACTGACATTCACATAACTTCCCACATTTTTGCCCCAATGTCTCATTCATTACCATTCCCAAAGTGTGCCTCAGGATTCAGCTTCCAGCACCCTCCTAGGCTGTTCCTCAGACTGCCATGTTATTCTTTGTAATGCCATCCATGATTCAGACGTAATGGATATGAAATTATCTAACGGGATGTGTGAGTATCTGCATGTAAGAATGTAGTGCTGAGCACTCCTGCATTGCTTAGTTTTATTCACAGTTCTGTATAATAGCATCATACTAAACATTTGACATGTGACTTTTTTAGGTCGCTGGAATAACCTGTCATTGATCCTAGCTTCAGTACTAGCTAGGTACCTTAGCAGAATCTCATAAAATTCGTCTTTCAGACAATATTAATCATTCAGTGCTTCATATTTTTATATCTCATTTGCACTGTTGTCTTGCTTCATCAGGACGATCGCAGAACATGTATGATGCTCTTTTCCTATTACTTTCTGATAGCCATGAAGGGCAGAGCTCATTTTACCTGGCCAAAAGATCTCAGTTGCATCTGTCCGTGAACTGACCACACTACTTTAACAAAAAAATGTCGGTGGTAGTTTCTCATAAACATATCTGTTAACGGAAGGGCTTCAGCAGTCATTGTACCTGATATCAGAAAAATCAGATTTCAGTACTCTCAGCTCTGTTGTTAAGCAATGTGCGCTTAAGTACCATTTCACTTATTCTTTACTATGCATGAAAGACGATATATTTACACAGCCTTGTTTCTGAATGTTCAAAGAAAAAGAACAAGTCATTTGCATGGTTAAGGCCTAGAGCAAGTCAGTTGTACCATGCAAAACTCCAGAAACAACAGCTAGAATGAAAAAATGTCACAGATCATCTCATGTATGCAGCATTTGGAGTAGCATAACTAGCTACTAAGGAAGACTGCATGATATGACATCAGATTGCTTGTACCAGATACAAGCTGATAGTACTGTTTTGTGAATATTCTCAAACTTCCCCCTCATAACCACATGCAAATGGTTGAAGCCAGGTATAGGATTATACCCTGTGCTATGTAATCTGGATAAAACCATGGAAATACTATGACATGATGTGCAATCCCAGTGTTTAATGCTTTTTTGTTTCAAGTAAGACATGTACCGGACTGTTACAAAGCCTCATGTCCAGGCCATTAGTAAAATTTATTACAGTAAGTTTGAATGTCTGGTAGATGCCAGTAGTTTTGATCCGTTTAATATAAAGACACAGCTGGGGGTCATAACAAGAACTACCCAACTAATGATAACACATTAAATGAGGGCTTACTATGTTATTTCAGTGAACTCATATATCCAGCTCTTCCTATGTTTCATCATCATACACCCAGAGATTACAATATATCACTGTTTACTCTACTCAGCAGTTCACCTCAGAATGCATAGATCATGGCAGCACTGATATTACTGGTTTATTACGATTCACAAATCCTCCACCACATGACTGCAATCAAATGCTTGAGGCCATGTAAATCCTCCACCACATGACTGCAATCAAATGCTTGAGGCCATGTATAGGCTTCTGTATCCTGCACTATATTCACTGGATAAAATAATGAACATACTGGGATATAGCAGGAAGTACATAATTCATATTTAGCCCACAGCGGGAGAACCATTCTTTTAACACGACAAATCAAATCGAATGCCCAAGCTAGAGCACTTTGAGGTGGCTAAGTCCGTAAATTATACACAACCCTGCTATACTGCATTGTTGTTTAGCAGATAGTATTATTGTATACTTCACATCCCATTTCAGTTTTTTTCTTTGCACAAATTCCATTCAGCTGTGGGGGTGGGGGCAGGGGAAAGTAAGGTTCTACCGCTAGGCCCGGCAATGCAGTCTGAGTACATTAATTGAGTGCATCTTGAACATTAGTAAGCAAGGCAGATAGACAAAGTGTAAATAAAGTCATTATAATTGGAAGGATGCAGCATTCTGTTTATAAAAAGAATGACTGGTACATAAATTGCACAATTCAGTTTATCTGCATGGGGAATTATCATAAAATAATATATGATTTCATTTACCTTCTTACATAATAGTGAGAGAAATGGTGCAAACTATTTTTGATGTTTCAGAAGCTACATTTGCTATGTGTTTAAGCATACTTTCTGAACTTGATAGGACATATATGAAATGGGAGGTTAAATTCGGCAATTATATGCACACATGTCAATTGGTGTGTCTGTGTGTGTGTGTGTGTGTGTGTGTGTGTGTGTGTGTGTGTGTGTGTGTGTGTGTGTGTGTGTGTGTATGTTTGTGTGTGTGCATGTGTGTTGTGTGTGCTTTTATGTGACTCTGTGTATTTGTGTGCATCTATATATTTGTGTTCGCACACTCACACGCACGTGCACACACACACACACACACACACACACACACACACACACACACACACACATATGCGCGTGCACTAATAAAATTATTTTTGATGTATAAAATACTTTTCTGCCTCATAATTACTGGTTACTTTCCGTAAGGGTGGGCGATATTTTGTTCCCTAAGGCATGACATGTTTATTTACTAATTGACTTGCACACACCCAATTCTTACTCACTTGCTGTCTGTAATCTTGACACCGAATTGCTCTGTCTTAGTGTTCTAATCCATACAGTTCATGTATCTTCCCTCTTAAATCTGTGTTGTAGTTGAATTTGTAAAGGTTATAATTTGTTTGTTGCACTCTTTTTGCTTTACACTATTGGTTGCAATACATTGTGTTATTTTGTTTCAATCTGCTTTGTATTGTCCTGTAATGGATTTCTGTTATTGTAATATATTGTTTTGAAAATACCATTGTGGTCTGCGTCATGTCTGAAAAAAGTCACCAGAGCAGCACAAACTCCTCATAACCAAAATAAATAAATGAATATATCTGCATTAAGATGAACACATTTTAAGATGGACTGTCATCCAGCTGAGACTGATTGTCAAGGTTTACTTTCCCATAACATTTCATCTTCAGTTAAGACAAGCATTTCAAGAAAATGATTATCAAATGAAGCCATCCACTTTTTTTCCCTAATTCAACTAAATGTGCTGCCTCACAAGTACTTTGACACCGTTTCATAGTGACTTAAATAATATAAATTAAGTAAGAGCTCACAAGTGTAGTCTCACTCTCTCCAGTGTGATAAAATTACTTTTGATGGTCAGAGTGCATAACATTCCCTGCCTGAGAACAGGGAGGAGAGTGATCCTCTCCCTGTGGACCAAACTTCATATGAATGGATTGTTCCAGGAAATGCAGACCTGAATCGTGTGGATTGTTTAGAGAGCGCAAAGCAACAGCAGAGGATTTTGACAGTCAAACCGCATGAATAAGAAAATCACAGACACAGCAGTGGCTTACAGACTATAAGGCTGTCTGTATTAAGGGAGGTTTCTGTAACCGTTACCTTGAACAGCAGATGTAAACATACTCTGCTGTAAGGTCGAATGCACGAAGAGGAATCAAACTAAATCAGCACTGATCTGATACCCAGTGAAAGACAACACATTTGGAAGTTGCTAATACTAAACATAAAAAAAATTATTTCACCTTTGGTGAGGCAGAATGAAGAACAAATAAAACTTGCATCTACTCGGCACAGTGCGAAATTACTTACTGCAACGCGATAGAAAGGAGCATGCTCCTGCCCTCATCTGCTATATGAGCTTGGGACATGAAACACAGCTGTGCTTTCCTGCTATATTGCTCATCTCCAAAAATAACTCATCATAGTTGATATATTCCCCCATTACAAGCCAAATACATGTTAGTGAAGCTGCAGACCACTGAGGTGAGTAATAGTAAAAGTACATATGAGTGATGTGATGAATCAGCTTGCTGTTAAGAGACACTTAACACCAGTGGTCTTTATGGGCTTCAGGCAAATAACTTCATCAGCATCAACAGAATGCCAGCAAACCTCTGACACTGCTAACAGAGATATTGCCAAAGACAAAGACAATTTTGACATAGAACTGAGGAGCAAACTGCAAGCTCAGATATCAGATTGTTGGAACAAAAACAGGGACTACAGCCCTTATTCATTTTCCTTTAAAACTTCAGAATTGATAAAAGCATTACAGGAACTGCAATCCCATGACAGTGCTGGGATGTTCTTATTGTAGATTTTGTCAGATGAAATTGAAAGTGATTCTGTAATAGGTTTGTTTTTTGTAGACTACCTCTAATATTTTCAGCCTAAATGATACCATACCTGTGGGACAGAGCTGTTGTATAAGCAATATTAACTGACATTTACCATTTCTGTTTACTATAAGTTATATAGGTTCACACATTACATTGTATTACAGTGCTGATGTTGCCAATAAAAATGGAGAGAGAGATTTCATTGTTCATGAGATGGTGTACAACACATTACTTTTGGTCATTATGCACTATGTAACATAAGTAATATTTTATCCAGATTCTTGTTTAGGATTTTCAACTAGAGAGGCAATCTGCAAACTAACAGTTTAACTGGTATAGCAGATGTGTATCGTCCTGCTTGTACCTCTGAGATAAATTTCCTTGACCCAAACAAATGAGTATGATGCAGCTGAATGTATGGGAGTATACTTCATTTGGAGAGTAACATTATAGCTCAGTACTCAAAAAGTAATGGTTTAAAGAAGACAACCATGTTTCCTAATGTTAGGGATAATATCTAAAATTACAAATTCATTTCCAGGAATGCTAAGGGGTTAGGAAACTGTATGAGGTATATATAAGTTTTCAAGCATATGAAGAAATGTCAGATGTAACCCAATCTGTAAAGCTGATTGGACACATGTTATTTTGTCCTTCTTAACTACTTATCACAACAGGATTACTTAATTTATACAGGCTTCATGAATTGACAAATTCTCTGTAAATAAAATATTAGTGGTACTTAACATTCCAGCAGATTCCTAGTTGAATAATGAAAATGGTTATGTACTATGGACAATTCTAGACTTGGTGAGTAAATTTCTAACTAAAGATTGAAAAACAAAATGTGAAGAATGTTCTCTTCTTTATGATAAGTAGCCCAGAATGAGATCATCATCAAGAAAACCAGAATATTCCAAAATTTCTTTATAAAGAATCTACAGACTGAAGTTCTTTCTTTAATTTATTTCTGCTTTGAAAATGATACATCCTCCAACTAAGTTGTTTTATGGATGGAACATTTAGTTCATTAAATCTTGCAAAACAGTTTGTTTTGAAATAAATCCTTGGAGTTTAATTTGACACAATCTTAGTCTCCGTTTTCACTGTTACAAACACACACACACACACACACACACACACACACACACACACACATATATATATATATATATATATATATATATATATATATATATCACTGTTACAAACACACACACACATATATATATATATATATATATATATATATATATATATATATATATATATATATGTATAGAGAGAGAGAGGGAGAGAGAGACAGAGTTTAATTTTAGAGTTTTAAATTAATTGTATTTGTTGAAAATATTAATAAACATTTAAAAATGTCAGAGTAATGCATTTTTTGCAAGAAGCTGAACTCATAGAACAGAGGTCAAAAAATTATGGACAATGAAATATGGTAGATATGTGAAGCTGTAACGTAGATTTAGAAAATGTTTGTTAACCTTAATCATAAGATTACAGTGGCTGTTGTTAAAAGAGGTGACTTAGTTTGTAGATTGTTCATCCAAAATTATAAAAAAACCTTGACATGATTAAAGTTTAGACTGTCAGTGCTGCAAATCACGTCAGTCATGGTTTCTTTCTCAATTTAAAACTTAATTTGAACAATATTAAATTACCAAGAGAAACTCTATTAATAAGCAAAATTTTAATTTATCTTTAAACCCGCAGTATAGAGTACAAGACAAAAAGGAATAATGTTCAGAAAATGTGATTTGCATTGCAGGATGTATTTATATTCTTTGCTGTTTATTTATAGACTAAAGACCATCCATTTCAGGTAAGATTTATCTATTTTTCAAAAGATTTTAATCCTTTGAGATGAACTGATTATTTGTCAGGCTGTTTTTGCTACTAAAGCCATCCTTCATGGGATTATGAGCTTTAATTCAGGTTGTTTTTGATACTTGCAGCATCTAGATCACTGCCTCCGACCATAATATTTTGTTTTTGTGAAATTTCTGTAATAGATAAGATTAGATCTATTGTTAATAAAGCAAGTAAACAAATGCCACTGTGGGATGTTCAATTTGCAATTAAATTGAGAGGTGCAGTTTTAGCTAAGGATATTGGGATGCTTTCTGGAACACTGCTTGATATATAAGCAATGGTTTTCGAAAGAAAAGCGAATGCAAAAGAGTAGAAGGATTTAAACAAGTTGATATAACATCAACAGTCTGCCCAGAGGGTTGGTATGAGTATGCAAAAGATGTATTAGATTTGCAAGCTTAGTAAAAATGGAGGAAAAAAGCAGCAATAAATGTTCATGAAATGTAAGCCAAGATTAACCAAAAATATAGTGAAGTGACAATTCCTGCATTGACATATTCCTACGGAGTAGGCATGCTAAAAGTGAAAAGTTGTTAAAGGTCAGAAATGACTTTGCTTATTTACCAAGACCTGTGAGAAATAACATGAAGACAGGTTTCCAAGCTTTTTTTCCAAGTTTTAAATATAACACAAATTTCTCTTTCAGGCTGACAACATTTATGTAGACCAATTTCAGGAGAACATGTTGACAGCAAACTTGAAATTAAACATTTACATGAATGGCCATTACAGAAAATGTATGTTTTTCCAAACAGTTTTTGGAAGAGTCAGGGCCTTATTTGGCAAAATGCCTTTAATGAGGAATCCTTCAGTTATTGTCCTTTATAGTCTAGGATGACCAGAACAGATGCTGAGCAGTTGCAGACTAATATAATGCCTGTTTCTTAGGTTTGTAGGTATGTACTAGGAAATACATACATAAGTAATATGCAATCAGTCTACAACCCATTTTAAGCCTAGCTAATAAACCATTTTCAACGGTTTCCCCCAGTCTTAAGAAGGGTAACAAAATAAAGACAGTGAGTGCAGTGGATGGAGAAAGGGAAGTGGGTAGATCATAAAAAATTCACTGGATAGAAGCACAGATCAAAAAGCAGTCTCATCTTGGGGGGGGGGGGCAGTGCATTTCTGCATGCATATTTTGCTGAGTCTTTAATCTTGAAAATACCACTCACCTTGGGGATTTGCCCACAAGGTGAACAAACTCCTCATGAAGCTGCAAGTATGACCACCATTCATCAGAGCATGTTGGCCTTCATCCCTTCAGCCCCATAGACAAATATTTCCTGAATATCAAATGTGGTATAGATACAAAGTGAGGCCATGAGATTCTAATTTACTTCCAATCAGTCAAATTCATGCTCCCCCAGGTCTTAGCAGTCCATGACTTAATCTAAACCTTATAAAGGAACATTTTTTAGCAAAAGGAAAGCCTCTTTTGATGTTTTTTTTTTTTCCTTTTAGTGGCCTGCTGCCCGAATAGTTTCTGCAAATTAATCATGAAAGTGATTGTCCTGAAATTAGAAATAATATTGCAGGTTTTGCCAGACATCAGCTTTAAGAACCTGTTACTTATGCTTATCCTGAGACTTGAAACTGACATTTATGAGAGAGAGAGAGAGATAGTAAGTCTACCAATTAGGAAAAGCCCACAGAGAGAGACACTTTTCCCAGACCAGAAAACCTAAGCTATTCCAAGGAAATGGCCAAATCATAAGTCAAATTCCAAGCAAAGGTCATTCCAGGAGTTTCATCCAGATCCCCAGTGTAAATGTACTTTGGATCCACAGCATTCCTCTTCCATGAAGGTTTGATCTGTTAAGTTGCAAGTGATGTTAACTAATCTCCACTGATCTCCAGATGCAATCTGAGCACATTGCAGAATGAAAGTATTGCAAAATAAGTACAAGAACATAAAACACAAAGATAGGCAGTGATAAGCCAACTTGGCAGAAGCTTTCTATACGTTTTTGGCACTTCATACCCCCAAAATAAAGTTAGCACATTTTAGTTTGTGTCTGAAATGGTACAGATGGGGGCATAATTTGCTAATAGGTCTAAACAAATATAAAAATGTCAAACAGCACACTTTGATCACATAGATTTTTGGCTAGAAATGAGGCCATAGCAAATGCCATCTTGTGAGCATAATATTGTTTGAGTTCAACTTTAGAAGCCACGAAAGGTGCTTTGTAAGAACCATACAAATATATACTTCACTTATTCACTCATTTCAATGCCTATACATAGGAGTAGTGCAATCCACATTCTTCATTCATCATTCAGTGGAAAGAGCACACATTTCCATCTGTTCACATATAGCCCACAGTAATTCCTAAACTCACTGCACAGCCAGGATGCCTTTAAGGTTTGTCACCAGATTCTTGACCATATTACTCTACTGCTATCAAATGAAGAAGATGCAAAGATTTTATTTTTTTTTCTGGACACTGGCTAGATCCTAAAATCTTATATTACTACTCTTGAATAACAGTTTCAGTGGAAAGAATAAAAATTAGGGGAGAGAATGGAAATCTTATCTCATGCCTCTAGACGAATGATCTAGATCACAGAAAATGTGTAGACAACTTTACCCTTGATTTTCTATACAAGACTTGAAAAGCATCCACATATGAACCCCTGATCCCAAAGTGTATTAAACCTGCCAGAAAAAAAAACTCAATTCTAGAGAGGTAAAGGCCTTATACCTATCAAGAAAGAGAAGAAAAGAAGATGTCTTATTATTCTTATATACTTGAATGGTGTTTATTTTGAGTATAATTAGGTCAGAGATCCCATCCTTTAAAATGCCCTTGCTGCGTTCCAAGTATCCCTTCTGGTCTCCTACTCAACATTATTGCTAAGATGTTTGGTTTGATTTGGATAAGTACCATTGGCTTGTAATTATTTTTGTCTGGAATACCCCCGTCCCCTCCCTTAAGAAAGAGCAGGATGATTGCCATGATGGAAAATTCAGAGAGAAAACACTCTTTGTTTGTTGTATCGACAGATTTAACACTGGTTCAGTCAGAATGCCTCTAAACGTTTAGTATATATTTCCATGGTTTGACATGGGACATTCAAGCTTATTAGCTCATTCTACATGACTCCTGAAAAGTTCAACCCTCACAATAGGCCAGATACTTAAACAGGATATATGATTCTCTTGCAGTGTGTAGCAATGTATAAAACATCACAAAAATGTGATTAATAACTTTATAAATCACCTCTCCCACCTTCTCTGCCATACCCGGTAGAGCCCCCTCTTCATTTCACTCTCAGCAACTAAGACAATAGCTTTGGGGAAGTGAGTTATTTAGCCCAATGTAACACATGCCATCCATTATTGTGCTCTTAAATATATGCAAATCTAATACTTTACTTATCTTCATCAGCTAGCGTAAGCAGATCCCAATAACCTTATCTCCACTCTCATCTTCTTCAGCTAGCGTAAGCAGATCCCAATAACCTTATCTCCACTTGGACTCAATGCATTGACATGAGATTACTGTTCTAATCTATCAGTTCTAAATTCTGTTAGAAACTTGCCCCGTCTTATCCAAAATGCAATAGAATACCAATTTAACTATAAATTTAAAGGACTCGAAAAGCACTCTAATACTTAAAGGACTCCAAATGCTCCCTGTCTTAAGAAACATACAGAATACTTCTTTCCTAAGCATAATAGGATCCAACCTCCACAGCGGGCAATGCAGATCAAAACTCAAATTTTGTAAGGTATTAATAATATACATGTGATATGATAATACAGTTGGCATGTGTTGAGTAGATCAGGTGAAATAATAGTGACCTAACAAATAAATAATCAGGCTATCTAGATGGTTCTGAAAATGTTAAACCACTTTTACATGGATGGATGTCCCTCCAGGCATGTACTAAGCAGTAATCTTTCATCTAATGCTGCATTAATTTTAGTGAGTCTAGCTCTCTCGTAAGGAATCCTATAACATGCAGCATCAAAGTCACCTCATAGCAGTATAAGGCTTTAACTATCATTTAACTGTCTATTTCTTCAAAGAAATAAGTCTAGGCACTTTATGGGACCACAAAATGGGCCAAGAATAAGGTTTCCCACTGTTATTCCCAATTTCACTACAATCAGTCTCCCTTTTTTCTCTCTTCAATTATACCTTCTTCCAATTCATGTAACTGTTTCCATAACAAGAATTAAGACCCCATTTTTGGTAGTTTAAACCACATCAACCCTTATATCTAAAGAAAAATCAATTTACCATCTGTTGCTTAAAAGCTATTTTTTGTAAGTGAATAACATTTGCTCTGCTTAATATGTTTACTGTTTATAATAGATATGCAATCCTTGTAATCATAAATAAGAATTTTATTGGAGTTCTTAACTGTGCCATTCTGTCAACGTTGACTCTACATAATGATGGACAATTTTCTTTTCCATTGCTTGTCCTCAGGCTGAAGGTCACACATATAAGATAATTCATTCTTTGCTAGTTGTAGTCACACAACTGGCTTTGCACCTCAGAGACTGTCAGTACTAAGCAAATAACACAGCTATGACTGGAAAGGGACAAACCTGCACTGAGCAGGAGTTTTGTTATGTCTATACTAGGACAGCATGGTTAATAAAATAGCAGCAAACACTTTACAGTACCCATTTGAAGCAGTGCTACATCAATTGGCATAGCAGGTTTATTACTACCCATTAACAAAGTCAAGAGAGCCATTGCTGGTAATGTTACTGGAGAGCAGTAAATCTAACATGCTGACTTATGCTTCATCACTTCTTCTGGTCACCTAGAGCATGTCTTGATTTATTTACATTTGTACTTGGATTGTCTGGGGGAGCAAAACAGCAGATATTATGAGGATAATAATATAATACATTATTTGGAGATATAATGCACATTATGCAATGTCACTATGAATTTTTATTGTTTGTTTTGTTTTATTGACTGGGCTAGTGTAATAAGGCATGTAGCCTATTTTCATGGAAGACTCAATATAGTACTGATTATAGAAAATTTGGATAGTACCATGGGGGAATTTCTATACACTTTTTTTTTTTTTCTTAAGTGATATGATATATTTTCCAACCACTAGAGCTGCCAACAATTTACCAATTCTTGTAGATTGGACCTTGGTTTAATGTCTCATTCGAAGGATAGAATCTTAGGAATGCAGCATCTCTTTTACTATATTGCAATGTCAGCACTGGAAGATGAATCCTAGAATTTAATGTAACATCAGAACCCAAGATCTTCTAATCTTCCAGGAACAAAACTGATTGTGCCACCTGGTGAACCACTGATGGTGATAATCAAAGAAAACAATCAGCACCTTCATATCAGAACTGAAATGCACGTTCAGGGAAATGAGCATTGAAACATAAGTTGGTGGCAAAGTTAGGCCAGGAAGGAAGGAAGAAATTTATTATTTTATTTATTTATTTATTTATCTGCATTTAACTTTCACAAACTACAAGAGCTCTATTTTTAAATACTGTACATACTGAACGTGATATTTGACATTTTGTTTTTAATTTGAAATATTCACTATTTTGTTTTAAACAGATTAAGACTTTAGAAATATAAAAAGCATAGACATTTGCAGAGAAACAATACCTAGTTTCACCAGTGATGGCATATATAATACATAAGGCATTGCACAGGTACAGTAATTACATGACAAATATAAAATTTATATGTTAGAATTTTATTGAAATTATCAATATTAGATCTGATGGCTGACGTAGGTAAACAATTTTGGGTGTTGTTATTGTTAGGAGGCAATATGGGTGTGTTGAGTAAGATATGGTAAAATATGGGAGTTTACGGGATAGAGGTGGCTGAAGAGAGAGAAATTAGTGAGGCAACAGGTAAAAATGGTGTTTTCATCAATGGACGATAAAGGGGAAGTGAGGGATTTAAGGGAAGGTGAGCTAGAATAGGTATAAAAAATAAGGAGAAGAAGTACATGTGAAACATTGTATCTGTCTTAGAACATTATGAGCAAGGAAGGACTTGGTTGACATCATTATAGGTAAGTTATGTTATGTTAGTTTAGGTTAAGTTAGATATATGGGTATGCATAGCCTGCAGTACTACATGAGCGCAGCAGAAATATATAGTAAAATTAATAAAGGACATTGATAAAAGGTAAAGAGTAAATAAGATGTTTAACCAAATTTGAAAATAAAAGCTGCTCACATTGATATATCAGTAATAATATGGCATCAATGGACCTGACAATATTCCTGGATAAATCTCATATAGCATGAAGTACCATTTAGCCACACCCCTAACAATACTGTTCAGTCTCAGCCACACCCCTAACAACACTGTTCAGTCTCAGCCTCCATATAGGTTTTGCTCCAAGTGAATGGAAAATAGCTACAGTCTTTCCCCTACATAAGGGAGGACCTTCCACAGACCCAGGCAATTACAGACCCATAAGTCTGACCAGCCTCACATTCAAAGCCATGGAATGACTTATCATGGACTTAATCAATCAGAATGCAGGGAACTTCCAAACAGTGCACACCTCTCAGTGTAGATTTGTCAAGGGCAGGTCATTCTTACTCAACCTGTTGGAATTTTTTTTTTGAAAGGCCACCAAAGCAATGGATGAAGGTAAAATGATAGACACTGCATACCACAACTTGGCCAAAGCTTTGACACAATTCCCCACTCAGGGACAGTAGAAAGGCTAAATAAACTGGGAATAAACACCTATGTCATCCTCTGGGTTACCATCTGGATCACAGATAGGACACAGATAATCATATTAAGGCAAGTTACCTCGACAAAGAGACCAGTCAAGGAGAGCACACCAACAGTGCAAGGTTACACATTTAGACCAGCTACTAGACAGACAAGAACTAAAGGTGGAGGCATCTCAAACTACATCAGAAGTAAATATACCTCAAGACTGGTAAATAGGGCAATGCATTTGAGCTTCTCCATGTTCAAATCACCATAGGCAAAATTCCATACCACTTCCTCGCAAGCTGTAGGCCCCCTCTATGACCCAGGAAACCCATAACATGTATTTAAACTTATTAGAAACACTCGCTATCATTCCCAGTACCATATTTATGAGCAAATTTAATTACACCACTCTTAACTGGGAAACATATATGACACCAAATGCACAGGCACAGAGATTCCTGGATTGTGGAAACACAGACTTCCTGGTCCAGAATGTCAATACACCAACAAGGGGTGCAACCATATCAGAGAGCACTGCACACCCCCTAGTATAAGGTCTTCTCTGATAAGGTCAGACTACAAAATGGTCTACTTTGAAGTAAAAATAAAACCTGGAACCCCTGCTAACCTTGGAATATTCAGGAAGTACTCTAAAGCTAACTCCCTATTAAGTGATAACCTGGCAAAATGTCAAGCTCACAGAAACCCTGAGAACACTGCTGCCTACACATAGCTGTTCACATAAACCCTCTATAAACATTAATAGCTGCATAGAGGTCACTGTACCCATCAGAATGAAGTACAGAATTAACTAAAAAAATAAGCCATCCAGGTGGAATTACAACATCAATAGGCTGTATAACAGAAGGAAGAAAATCATGGCAAAAATTAGGAGTTGCAGCACCCCATAGGATAAAAGGAGTCTTAACAAACTAAACAAACATCAGTCAACTCAAATAAAGTCTAGCAAAGACAAATTTGATGTAAATTTGGTCTCCTAGGCCAAGGGCATCCACAAGACATTTTTTAGCTATATCCACAACCTCAAAGGCAATACACAATTGTGCACAGAGCTCATTGTAAATGGAGCCACCTATACTGAGCCAGAAGATAAAGCAAACCTAAAGGCCAACAAATTCAGCTCCAACTTTACCCCTCTCCTACATCAACCATCCCTCAAGAAATACCATCAAATGTAAATCCCCCTACTATCACTAGGAAGCAGGTCCTTAATGCTGTCACTAAGGCCAAGAACACTGCATCAATGGTCCCAGACAATATCCCAGTGTGCCTTCTAAATAGCATGAAACATGATCTGCCTGGACATCTCAAATTGCTATTTAACTGTAGCCTACAATGGCTTCATGCACATGGATGGAAAACACAACAGTCATCTCTGTGCACAAAGACAGGCCATTTACAGACCCTGGAAACTACACTCATATAAGTCTCACTAGCCTCATATGCAAAGCTATGGAAAGAATTATTATGGAGATGATCAATAATTACATAGAAAGCCTCTAGTCACTGGATTCAATCCAATTTGGTTTCATCAAGGGCAGGTCATGCCTACTCAGCTTAGTGGACGTCTTTGAGAAGATCACAAAAAGCAATGGATGAGGGCAAAGTGGTTCACACTGTGTACCTTGACCTGGTCAAAGCATTTCACATAATCCCACACTTGGGCATTGTTGACAAACTTAAGAGGTTAGGTACAAACCTTTAAGTCTCCCAGTGGATAACCAGCTGGCTCACAGACAGGACCCAGGAAGTTAGAATTAAGGAGTCCACCTCTAAAAAGAGCCCATTCACAAGTGGAGTCCCTCAGGGACTTGGGACCACTTCTTTTTGGCACTTACTTCTCTGAAGTCAAGGCCAACATCAATGGCCTCTGGCTGACTACATTTGCAGGTGATTTCATATTAGGAGCTATCAATGAATCATCCACTGACACAAATATTTTCTATGAAGGGCTGACACAGGTAAAAACTGGTGCCACAACCATGAACTAAAACTAAGTGCCAAGAAATGCATAATAGTATCCATTGGGAAGTCATCCACCCCTGGAAACTATCATATTAAGAACACATGCCTAAGAGTTGGCCCAATAGTCAGGGACTTTGGGATAAACATAGACAGTAAACTAGCCTTTGACCATCATATGTCTACACTAGTTAGAAAATCATTCTATGTTGTGCAACTTATAAACAATGGTATGGCATCTAGGTCCAAAGAAGTGTTCCACTGTATTCAGCACTCATCAAACCTTTCACGGAGTACAGTGCCCCATTCAGTATGTACCTAACCAGGCATATCCAACAATTGGAATGTCCACAAAGATTCCTCACTAAAATAATACAGGGCGAAAGTAATATGTCCTATGTAGACCATCTGAAGACATTATCCCTGTATTCTGCCTCCTATAGACTGTTGAGGGGCGATCTATGCCTGACATACAGGGCAACGTTAGACCCTACTCAGATGGACCACCTGCATATTTGCAAAACAAACAGCACCAGACTTACCCATTCAAAATAATTAAACTTTGTCTGTGATATAAATAGGAACTGCTGGAGAGACAGGTACATATCTCAGAGACTACCCCTTCTCTGGAACAGGCTTCCCATCTATGTGAACCAGAGTTCCTCCCTAACTCAATTCAAGTGTAACTTGGACAATTGGATGGGGAACAGGAAAATCATCCTGTGTTTTTCAACTGTGTCTCTAATGGTAAGTGGTTCATCTCCCAGGTCACTGTTTGTAAATGTTTTACCTCTAAAGCCTCTGCTTACACTTATCAAGGGTACCAGAACTTGTCAGAGATTTGGGATGTATGGCTAGATTTAAAAAGGCTTTTGTGGTTATTAGCCTGATACACATCTATGAACCTATGAACATATGAACCATTGAAGTCCCGTAAGGTTCTGTGCAGGGACCTCTCCTGTTTGGCTTCAACTTTTCTGAAGTAAAAGCCAATAATAAGGGGCTCTGGCTGACTAAGTCTGAGTATGACTACAAGGTAGGAGCAGTCATTGAATCCCCAAATGACTTAACCATTCTACAGAAGGTCTGTCCCAAATAAATAATTGGTGCCAAAATCATGGACTGAAATTAAATGCCAAAAAAATGCATTATTGTTTCCTTTGGGAAGTCATCTACCCCTGGGAAATTCCACGTTGATAATGCACCTCTATGGGTTGACACAGTAGTTTGGGATTTGAAAACTTATGTGGACAGTGGCCTAACATTTGACCAACATGTGTCTATTGTTCTAAGAAAGTCCTTCCATACTGTGCAGTTTATAAACAAAGGGATTGTGTCTAGATCTAGGCCAATCATTGAATATAATTCTTCCTTTGGCATGTATCTGTTCATATAAATGCAACAACTGGAACACCCACAGAGATATCTTACTAAAAGGATATAAGGCCTAAACAACATGTCTTACATGGACCATCTCAAACCTGTATTACTATACTCAGTATCGTATCGACAGCTAAGAGGTGACCTGTGTCTGTCATACAAGTCATCCTCCAACCAATTATTGATGGATTTGCTGTACATCAGCAAGTCAAAAAGCATCAGAAATACTCAGTCTAGGGATCTAAACCTCTTCTGCAACATCAACAGAACTGTTTGGAGGGACAGGCATATCTCGCAGAGGATACCTCTGCTCTGTAACAGACTTCCCATCCACATAAAACAAAGTTCATCCCTGTCCATATTCAAGGGCAACTTACATCTATGAACAAGAAACAGAAAGTTTACCCCAGGAATGTCCCTTGTTCTAAGTAATGCACACAGGCAGCTCCTAAATGCTTTATCCCATGCTTGCGTTCCCTCAAATTATCTATAGTATGATTCCATTTATTCTCATTAGGGTAGTATGTAATTATCAACCAGTGATGGGTTAGGCCAATCTATAACCAAATGGGATAGGTTATTTCAAGCACAAAGAGGGAAGCTGGCTAGGCTTAAAAGGGTCCACAATGGCAGCTAGCCTAGAAGTTACCAATGAACTTATTAACTAATGTTTCAGATACTCTTGTGTTGTTTCACTACATTCACCACAACAAATGTACTCCTATAATGTTGAAAATGCTTGTTACTGTGCTACATAGACACCGTTACATGCCATTCTTGAATAAATCATTTTTCAATTCTCATGCCCAGGTAAGAAACAACTGACCATGCACTTATAACTAACAGCCTCTATCAGATTGTTCAATAAAAGTAGCTCATGGAATAAGAATATAACAGGGTGACTATGCTAATACTAAATCATTTCTCACTGATGCAGGAGTGCTTTGTCAAATGAGCATCAAACTATCGGTCTAGCAATTACAGCTCTGCTCAAATGTTAGGAAATTGTCACACAGCTAGCTCAAAGGTTGACATGCATGAATTACACAAAAGTAGGCTATTCACAGATGAAATGACCTTCTGACTGACCCCTCACTCACATCTTTAGCTTTGCTGAAGAACTCCCTGAACCATATCACACCAGTATGTACATTTACTAATCAGTTTAATGCAATGCTTCTGACAATAAGCATTTCAAACTAGCCCACACTCTTCCTCTTCTAGACAGGAGTGCATGCCCTGCAACTTTTAATTCAATAATGGAAAGCAAGTGTAACAAAATGGTAACCTTGACATGTATGAATAACTACATAAGATACATTGTTGTAGTGTTGGAACTACAGCATAGATTACTGTTGCTTCTCTGTTTTATATCTTTCTTTCATTTTATTCTGCCTTTTCATCATAAATCATGCACTCTCCATAATTAACACTGGGACCTGGTTTTTGACTCATGGACACCTACTAGACAGTGTCTGTCTTGGCCAGGACACCTCCTGCAGTGATGTAACATTGCGGGGGGGGTGACATGCATTTCATGCCAGATAGTACAACAGACTGGCCAGTTAACCTAGAGCCCAGGCTGTTGCATTAGCAACTCGTGTTAATAGGTTTCAGATTCAAATAATCTGAAAAGCATATTTAAATTTATTTGTTTTTTTCAGCATTTCCCTTCTTTTTGATTGTACGCAAAATTGAAATTTTTTTTTTCAGAAAAAAATACTGTTGATACGTTAAGAATGAAGATACTGTTTATTTTGCTTATTCATTAACAAAGGTTTTCTTTTCCTTCAAACTCTAAATAAAAATCCTTGCTATTTTACAGAAAGGTTTTCCATATGAACACTTTTAGTTATTTCACATTAACAAGGCACTTTAATATTTGACTAGCCTGTTCCCTGAATGGATAAAACAAGATAAGTGATTGTATAATGTTAATTATAAAATGGATGGCTAAATCCTCCGGGAGATTAGCCTAACAGCTTTTCAGTATATGTCTGTGCATCAGCAGAGAATGGAGAATTATTCTCAGCAGCTAGCTGAATTAATTACATATTTATATAACCATCATAAAGCATGAACCCCTCCCCCCCACTGATAATAAATAAATTAGCAGGCTATCTTGCTACTGCCACTCACTTTTTTCCATTTTGAGGTTTTTGTTTTTACTTTGTGGTTGTCTTGTATCTGTATGTCTATTTCTGCCTGGAGGCTGAAATTATTCTCTTGAAAAGTCCACAAATATTTGCCGAACTATTTCAGATAAGAAAAGTGTGTGTGCATTGTTGTTCTTAGTTAGACTTCTGGAACATTCTGGGGTTCATGTACTCAGTATTGACACATTATATCATAAGGCTATGCTGGTCTGTTTTGGGCTAACATTTACCAAAATATTAAAGAGAAATATCATTTCTTTTTTTTTTCTCATTCCCATCTGACATCTGTTGTGAAGAAAAACAAAAATACAAATTCCCTGTCACTTTTTATAAATCTGTATAGTATTCCTTCAGTGTTCTGACAAACTCACAGATTCCACTAATAGCACCGTGCATGCAAATCCCAGTGTCTTAAATGAAATAGTGCGTTGCATGACTTGGTATCTTTCCCAAACAAAAAGTTAACTCGCACATGGTAGAATGCTATGGATACCTGTATGTTTGAAGGATTAAGAACATGCCAATTTGAACCAACTTGGGAGTACTTGCTCTTTGACAGTCCTTTTTCATAGATATTCATCTTGGTTAGTCCCAGATACCCCACAACCCTGCAACCAGTTCACACATTTTTTACTGACACAAACTGCCCATAAAGCACATGAAATCCTGTTTTGCTACACTCCTTGGCCCTTAATTGACTGAAGCGCTGTCATTCCTCTGCAATGTTACCTTAATGGAATAGCCTATAATAAAGCAAAGGCTCCCGTTTCACAGAATGCTATCCTGCCACCTGCTGGACAAAATGCATCAACACTGCAAGAGAGTCAAAGAAATAGAATTCAACCAGACCTCTTTGTGTTATCTTGATAGCACAAATAAAGGTTAAGCTTGATTACTTTTGATAAGAGATGGATCTTGATAGTAAGTGGCTTGCTAGAAAAAAACATTTATCATTTCCAGAAGTTTTTTTTTCAAGCAAGTCAGGATAAAATGAGCACTTTTAAGAATATTCAACTTAAATACACACCAAGAGTAAGGTATAACTTCAGTCCATTTCTGCATTAGATGTTGGCTCTGTAAATCTAATATCTACCTTGGATGCCCATACTACTCTAATCTTCCAAAATTTAAAATGAACTTTATCAGTATCTCTTCCAACCTTTTCTTTCATATGGAAACAGAAAGAAAATCTAACTATAGTTCTTGTTACTGTTACTATGCAGGTAAAATATAAAGCTCTGTCCTTCATCTGGCAAACACTTCTTTCAAGTAATATATACAGCACTCTATTTCATTTAAGTTCCTCCTTTATCATGGTCACTTTTTTAAAGATAGAAACAATTGTATTCTGTTTCACAATGGCTGCACGGAGGCTCAGAGGTTAACATCGCTGCTTCACATCTCCTCAGTCTGGAATTTAGTTCTCACCTCCTGTTGCTATCTGTACTGAGTCTGCATATTTTCTCTCTGTGATTTTTCAGCAGGTATTCTGAGTTCCTGGTTGATTATTTACTCTAAACACTACTTACATATTTAATTTGTCCTTGTCCTTACAACATGGGTCATGACCAAAAAGGGTCTGAGGCAGACCAGCTCACTTACCAGGTTAATGAGTGAAAAAAAAATTGAGATAATATTCCAGAAATTATACCAGTGATTGTTGAGTGGAGTGTCTGCTTATTTATAGGTATTTGCTATCATTTCAAATTATTGTAACATGCAAAACCTAAAAAGCTCTTAATACAGAACACCAAATAGAGCAAACAGATTTTTTTTTTTTTTTTTCCATAATAAATTTTTATTGAAATATATTTTCCAAAAACATTACAAATTTAAATGGCAGATTATGAGAAGTTTAAGTTATGGTAAATGAGCATTCAACAAGATAATTTTAAATGAATCTCACATCTCTCTGGTCAAAATATCTAATACATGAAATTCTGTGACGTTTTCCTAGAAAATAAAATAAAACATCTGTACCCATGAACTGTGTATATAACGCACACTACAGTTTTAAATCACTATAGCTTTGATGAGTTATTATTAATTGAGGCATGTATGCAGCTCTGTCAGAGAAAAACAAATGTGCTGTGTGATTCTGTTAGATGTAATTAGGATTGTTTGTCAAGCACCTCAGGTGTAAAGTGAATCGTACCCAGCAATAGTGAGACAAGGTTACCGGACTGTCTATGAACCTACTAAAAGGAGTGAAAACAAATTACATGAAACAATTTATTGGTGGGAAGTAGGAAAGTAAAAAGCATAGTATACAGTACAATAGTTGATAAGTAAAATGCATAGTATACAGTACGCTAGTTGGTAAGTAAAATGCATAGTATACAGTACATTAGTTGGTAAGTAAAATGCATAGTATACAGTACATTAGTTGGTAAGTAAAATGCATAGTATACAGTACATTAGTTGGTAAGTAAAAAGCATAGTATACAGTACATTAGTTGATAAGTAAAAAGCATAGTATATAGTACAATAGTTGGTAAGTAAAAAGCATAGTATACAGTACATTAGTTGATAAGTAAAAAGCATAGTATACAGTACATTAGTTGACAAGTAAAAAGCATAGTATACAGTACATTAGTTGGTAAGTAAAAAGCATAGTATACAGTACATTAGTTGACAAGTAAAAAGCATAGTATACAGTACATTAGTTGGTAAGTAAAAAGCATAGTATACAGTACATCCGTTGATAAGTAAAATGCATAGTATACAGTACAATAGTTGGTAAGTAAAAAGCATAGTATACAGTACATCCGTTGATAAGTAAAATGCATAGTATACAGTACAATAGTTGGTAAGTAAAAAGCATAGTATACAGTACATTGGTTGATAAGTAAAAAGCATAGTATACAGTACATTAGTTGATAAGTAAAAAGCATAGTATACAGTACATTAGTTGATAAGTAAAAAGCATAGTATACAGTACATTGGTTGATAAGTAAAAAGCATAGTATACAGTACATTAATTGATAAGAAAAAGCATAGTATACAGTACAATAGTTGGTAAGTAAAAAGCATAGTATACAGTACATTAGTTGATAAGTAAAAAGCAGAGTATATAGTACATTAGTTGGTAAGTAAAAAGCATAGTATATAGTACATTAGTTGACAAGTAAAAAGCATAGTATACAGTACATTAGTTGGTAAGTAAAAAGCAGAGTATATAGTACATTAGTTGATAAGTAAAAAGCATAGTATACAGTACATTAGTTGACAAGTAAAAAGCATAGTATACAGTACATTAGTTGGTAAGTAAAAAGCATAGTATACAGTACATTAGTTGGTAAGTAAAAAGCATAGTATACAGTACATTAGTTGATAAGTAAAAAGCATAGTATACAGTACATTAGTTGATAAGTAAAAAGCAGAGTATATAGTACAATAGTTGGTAAGTAAAAAGCATAGTATACAGTACATTAGTTGATAAGTAAAAAGCATAGTATACAGTACATTAGTTGATAAGTAAAAAGCATAGTATACAGTACATTAGTTGACAAGTAAAAAGCATAGTATACAGTACATTAGTTGATAAGTAAAAAGCAGAGTATATAGTACATCTGTTGATAAGTAAAATGCATAGTATACAGTACATCCATTGATAAGTAAAATGCATAGTATACAGTAC
>NC_056749.1:742823188-742919543 GCF_019279795.1 Protopterus annectens | reverse complement strand
TACATTAGTTGGTAAGTAAAAAGCATAGTATACAGTACATTAGTTGATAAGTAAAATGCATAGTATACAGTACATCCGTTGATAAGTAAAAAGCATAGTATATAGTACAGTAGTTGGTAAGTAAAAAGCATAGTATATAGTACATTAGTTGATAAGTAAAAAGCATAGTATACAGTACATTGGTTGATAAGTAAAATGCATAGTATACAGTACATTAGTTGACAAGTAAAAAGCATAGTATACAGTACATTAGTTGATAAGTAAAAAGCATAGTATATAGTGCATTAGTTGATAAGTAAAAAGCCTAGTATATAGTACATTAGTTGATAAGTAAAAAGCATAGTATTCAGTACATTAGTTGATAAGTCAAAAGCATAGTATACAGTACATTAGTTGATAAGTAAAAAGCATAGTATATAGTACAATAGTTGGTAAGTAAAAAGCATAGTATATAGTGCATTAGTTGATAAGTAAAAAGCATAGTATACAGTACATTAGTTGATAAGTCAAAAGCATAGTATACAGTACATTAGTTGGTAAGTAAAAAGCATAGTATACAGTACATTAGTTGACAAGTAAAAACCAGAGTATATAGTACAATAGTTGGTAAGTAAAAAGCATAGTATATAGTGCATTAGTTGATAAGTAAAAAGCATAGTATATAGTACATTAGTTGACAAGTAAAAAGCATAGTAAACAGTACAATAGTTGGTAAGTAATAAGCATAGTATACAGTACATTAGTTGATAAGTAAAAAGCATAGTATACAGTACATTAGTTGATAAGTAAAAAGCAGAGTATATAGTACAATAGTTGGTAAGTAAAAAGCATAGTATACAGTACATTAGTTGATAAGTAAAAAGCATAGTATACAGTACATTAGTTGACAAGTAAAAAGCATAGTATACAGTACATTAGTTGACAAGTAAAAAGCATAGTATACAGTACATTAGTTGATAAGTAAAAGCATAGTATACAGTACATTAGTTGATAAGTAAAAAGCATAGTATACAGTACATTAGTTGGTAAGTAAAAAGCATAGTATACAGTTCATTAGTTGACAAGTAAAAAGCATAGTATACAGTACATTAGTTGATAAGTAAAAAGCATTCTATACAGTACATTAGTTGACAAGTAAAAAGCATAGTATACAGTACATTAGTTGACAAGTAAAAAGCATAGTATACAGTACATTAGTTGGTAAGTAAAAAGCATAGTATACAGTACATTAGTTGATAAGTAAAAAGCATAGTATACAGTACATTAGTTGATAAGTAAAAAGCATAGTATACAGTACATTAGTTGATAAGTAAAAAGCATAGTATATAGTACAATAGTTGGTAAGTAAAAAGCATAGTATATAGTGCATTAGTTGATAAGTAAAAAGCATAGTATACAGTACATTAGTTGATAAGTAAAAAGCATAGTATACAGTACATTAGTTGGTAAGTAAAAAGCATAGTATACAGTACATTAGTTGACAAGTAAAAAGCATAGTATATAGTACAATAGTTGGTAAGTAAAAAGCATAGTATATAGTGCATTAGTTGATAAGTAAAAAGCATAGTATATAGTACATTAGTTGCCATAGTATACCTATAGTACATTAGTTGACATAGTATTCCTGAAGTCCACTCTTCAAATTTTCCCTTAAAACTACCTTCCTCGAACTATACTACTGATCTAATCAGCGTATCCTAAAACTAAAAAGATCATCTCTACTTGACTCCAAGTAGACTATTCTCTATCTGTTAAACCTAGCACTTTCTCCTACAGTACTTATTACCTTGATACGGCACTCTTGTCATAGATAGTACCCCAAAAAAGGCAACCCCCCATTTCTCGGTCACCCACGTCCCCCGGAATCTTTTTTAAAGTTTTTTTGTCTATCCTTCTAGCATGTCGAGGGATCAGTTGCTAGTGTCCTCTCCTGCTCAGCTGGTGAACCTGGGAATATTGAGGCAATGCTACAATTGCCTCATGTACACAGACAACCCTCTCCTCCTCCCACAAAACACAAATACATGCGAGAGATGCAACTATACGGCCAAACTGAAGGCCGAGCTCTCTCAACATAGGACTGGCAAGACCAGTCAGGAGGAGAAGGTTACCACACACACTATAGACCCAGTCTCACATAGTACCATTACAACCTCAAATCATACACATAAACACACAAAGACATACTCGGAGGCTCTGATAAAAAATCTACCAAAACAGTAGAGGCCACCAAAGCAGACACCCAAACAACCACCACCTCAGAACACAACACCTGCAACACATAGACCTCACAGTCAGAGTGTCAAACAGTCACAGCCCTTAAGGCCAAACACAATGCCAGACACACTAGTCATTGGTGACTCCATAGTCAGACACACTGACGTCCCGCTCACCAGACTGAGTAAGGTGAAGGTCACAGTAAGCTGCCTGTCGGGCACTAGAATCCGCCACATAATGCAAGCACTCAGGTCTCTCAACAGCAGGTACAAATATGACTCAGTCATTGTCCACGCTGGTGTAAACGACCTGAGACGTACCTCCTTGGACTACATGAAAAGAGACATTGAGGAGCTCTCTGATTATGTAGCCCAGGCAGGTATGACCCTGACCTTGAGCAGTATCCTACCTTCACCAAGAATGATGCCACAATACAGAGATAAGATGATCAGCTTTAACAATTGGCTTAAACACTGGTGTCATTCAAAGGGGATCCAGTGTCTGTCTGCCTGGGATGACATGCTGGACAAGCAACGCTGCTTCGCAAGGGATGGCTTGCACCTGTCACCCCTGGGATTCCGGATATTGGCAAAGGCTCTTGCCACCCCATAGTGCCTTTTTAGGCAAGGCTCAAATTCTAAACCTACCACCCTAGAACACAAAAAGGAAAAACTAAGGGTAATGCTGCTCAATGCCAGAAGTCTAAATCTCAAAATGCACGCACTCGAGGCCCTTCTCAGTATGGAGAACATCGATGTCTGTGCTGTGACAGAAACCTGGTTCAAGGCTCCTGAGAGCACCCCAGCGCTATCAGGTTTTACCTCATATCATGCGTTCCGGCCCCATAATCCGGACAATACCAAGAAAGGAGGGGGGTATCCATATTCATCAAGGACACCCACACCTCAAGACTGGTGGCAACGCACGATGCATCGGAGACCATCCAGGTGCAATTAACCATAGGCAAGACTGCTCTGCAAATTGTAGCATGTTACAGGCCACCCTCACAAACTCAGGAACTTCACATGGCCTTCCTGAAAACACTAGAGGGTATAAATGTATCACCAAACACCATCATACTAGGTGACTTCAATTACCCTAATATAGACTGGGAACACTACTCAAGCCCAAACACCCTAGCCCAAAAGTTCCTGGAATTCATAAACTCAAATGCCATGGAACAACTAGTCACCATCCCCACAAGAAGAGATAACATACTTGATCTCATCATCACGAACATGGGAGCACAATGTTCAACACCGGAAGTATACCCCTCACTGGTGAGATCAGATCACAAACTAATCTCGCTGGAGGTCCTCATCCCACCCCACCTGAAATAAAAGACCACAGTAAAGAACTTCTCGAAAGCCGACTTCACACTTCTAAAGACTAGTGTGGTCTCCTTTAAGGGCCCCGAGCCGGCGGAAAACAGTACTCAAGCCGCTGAATCACTTACAAATGCCTTCTACCAGCACCTGCAGGACTGCATGGATAAGGCAATCCCAAGCAAAACAAAGACTCTTTGTACCAAAGGCAAGCGTCCAGTCTGGTGGACCCCAGCCATAAACAAACTCTACAACAAAAGGAGGAAGCTACTACAAGATAGAGCAAAATCCTTAAAAGGTAAGACACCCTTGATCACTATAAGTAAAAAACTAAGAGCTCTCATAAAATCATCCAAAGCAAATCTCGAGAGAAAAATAGCTAAAGACTCAAAAGACAATCATAAGGCCTTCTTTAGCTATGTTAGAAACCTGGGAGGAAACTCCCAGATATGCTCAGAACTAGTTCAAAATGATGTGAAGATTACTGATCCTACAGACATTGCCAACATACTGGCTGACAGGTTCAGTGCAAACTTCTCCCCCCCCCTCCCCAAAAAGAGAGATATCTATACCAAACGATTGCAGCCCCCCAAACATCGCCAGCGCCCAAGTGAGAACTGCTCTCTCCAAAGCAAAAAACACAGCATCCATGGGACCTGATGGTGTCCCCAGCTGTGTGCTCCACGAACTCAATGAGGAATTAAACCCACAGCTAGGACAGCTGTTTAATCAAAGTCTTACCTCTGGATACGTACCCAGGGAGTGGCGCACTGCAACTGTGGTCCCACTTCACAAAGGCGGTGCCCCCACCGACCCTGGAAATTACTGGCCCATTAGCTTGACAAGCCTTATCGGCAAAGCCATGGAGAGGATCATAATGGACCTCATAAATAAAGACATAGGGAATTTGCAGACTTTGGATCCAACCCAGTTTGGCTTTGTCAAAGGCAGATCATGCCTTTTAAACTTGGTTGACTTTTTCGAAACAGTCACCAAAGCCATTGATGAGGGAAAGGCAGTCCATACAGCCTACCTCGATCTGGCTAAGGCCTTCGATACAATACCCCACTCGGGTATCATTGAAAAACTCATCAGCTTAAATGTTAACCCATACATCACAAGATGGGTTGCAAACTGACGGAGTGACAGAACCCACAGGGTCAGAGTTGCTGGCGCCATGTCAGACTCAAAACCTGTCACAAGTGGTGTCCCACAGGGCTCAGTCCTGGGCCCACTCTTGTTTGGCATCTACTTTTCCGAAGTACAAGCAAACACAGGAGGGTTATGGCTGACAAAGTTTGCAGATGACTGCAAACTGGGCGCCATAGTAGAAAACACATCTGACACAGATATCCTTCAGAAGGGTCTCACAGAAACGGATAACTGGTGCCAGAGCCACGGCCTAAAGTTAAATGCCAAAAAATGCATAGTCATACCCTTCGGGAAAAACAAGGTTACCCCTAGCTACCAAATAGGTGGCAATCCACTGAGCACAGAAAAAGTTATCAGGGACCTGGGGACCCAGGTTGATAGTAGTCTGTCATTCGACACCCATGTAGCTAAAGTAGTTAGGAAGACCTTCTACATTGCCCACCTTATCATGAAGGGATTCTCATCTAGATCAAGGGAGGTCATAGTCTCCCTTTACTCATCACTCATCAGACCAATGATTGAGTACAATGCCCCATTCGGAATGTATCTGACCCGACACTTGCAGCAGCTGGAGAGGCCACAAAAGTTCCTCACCAAAAGGATAAAGGGTCTCAAAAATCTGTCCTATGCTGCCCGACTGAAAGAACTACAGCTCTATTCAGTCGCTTACCGCTTGCTCAGAGGTGACCTTTGCCTAACATACAAGGCCATGTCAAACCCAGATTTGATGAATATGCTTCACCTCAAAAAATCTAGATCCATCAGAGCCACAAGGGCGGGAGACTTAAACCTTGACACGGCTATTAATAGGACGTGCTGGAGGGATAGATTCATCACCCAAAGACTCCCTATGCTGTGGAACAAAATACCGGTACATGTGAGGCAGAGCACCTCGCTGGCCTTGTTCAAGATAAATCTTGACCAATGGATGGGAGATCGCAGATATACCCCAGGGATTACCTCAGTGTCACTGCTCAACAGAGGCACAGCAAAATAATGGGTATAGTTCCCCATACTAAAGGGGTGGCGTAAGCCACAAAACGATGGGCTAGGCTTGTAAATGCCCTCGGGCAGATAGCCTAGTATGAACCTATGAACCTATGAACCTATGAACAAGTAAAAAGCATAGTGAACAGTACAATAGTTGGTAAGTAATAAGCATAGTATACAGTACATTAGTTGATAAGTAAAAAGAAGAGTATATAATACAATAGTTGGTAAGTAAAAACCATAGTATACAGTACATTAGTTGATAAGTAAAAAGCATAGTATACAGTACATTAGTTGGTAAGTAAAAAGCATAATATACAGTACATTAGTTGATAAGTAAAAAGCATAGTATACAGTACATTAGTTGATAAGTAAAAAGCATAGTATACAGTACATTAGTTGATAAGTAAAAAGCATAGTATACAGTACAATAGTTGATAAGTAAAATGCATAGTATACAGTACATTAGTTGATAAGTAAAAAGCATAGTATACAGTACATTAGTTGACAAGTAAAAAGCATAGTATACAGTACAATAGTTGGTAAGTAAAAAGCATAGTATACAGTACATTAGTTGATAAGTAAAATGCATAGTATACAGTACATTAGTTGACAAGTAAAAAGCATAGTATACAGTACATTAGTTGATAAGTAAAAAGCATAGTATACAGTACATTAGTTGACAAGTAAAAAGCATAGTATACAGTACATTAGTTGACAAGTAAAAAGCATAGTATACAGTACATTAGTTGATAAGTAAAAAGCATAGTATACAGTACATTAGTTGACAAGTAAAAAGCATAGTATACAGTGCATTAGTTGACAAGTAAAAAGCATAGTATACAGTACATTAGTTGACAAGTAAAAAGCATAGTATACAGTACATTAGTTGATAAGTAAAAAGCATAGTATATAGTACAATAGTTGGTAAGTAAAAAGCATAGTATATAGTGCATTAGTTGATAAGTAAAAAGCATAGTATACAGTACATTAGTTAATAAGCCAAAGCATAGTATACAGTACATTAGTTGACAAGTAAAAACCAGAGTATATAGTCCAATAGTTGATAAGTAAAAAGCATAGTATATAGTACATTAGTTGACAAGTAAAAAGCATAGTAAACAGTACAATAGTTGGTAAGTAATAAGCATAGTATACAGTACATTAGTTGATAAGTAAAAAGAAGAGTATATAGTACATTAGTTGGTAAGTAAAAAACATAGTATACAGTACATTAGTTAATAAGTAAGAAGGATAGTATACAGTGCATTAGTTGATATTTTTTTTTCCTCACCTCTTGGACACAGGTGCAATAAGAGTAAACAACTACAAGTTTTCTATCAGTATTGTGAAGTATAAAATGTATTCAAAAGTCAACACTACCAAATATTTGCATGGATAAATTCATGTACAATAAAAGTTAGCCTTTAAGTTTATTCTCATAATGTAATACTTGAAGCGAATCTGACCTTCACCTACAGAATATCCATAGATTTAGGGAAATTATTACTAAAAAAAATCAAGCACACATAATTGCCGCAATGGTCTCATATGACTTTTGTCTTGAAACACAAAATTTGATATTTTCATTTCCACTTGAATTCTACCTGATTATGAGCAAGTCTTTTAAATGGACACTGGTACAGGTTCACCCCTGATAAAAGACATTTATATAAACTTGCTTTCACAGTTAAGCAACAAATATGAATGTAAATAGCTGGATATGTATGTATTAAAGAGTGACAATTTAAAATATTCTACGTTTTTTTAACGTTGAATGGAATCATTCAGCAGGGACAACAAATATATCCACATTAAGGAAAATGTTGTACCCAGCCTATTTCCACTGTACACTGACTGTGCTTTGTAAATGACGATATATTAAGAACTATTGTCAGCCAGAAAGTATGTGAATCCTACCAAATAAATAGACTGTGTGTTGTTGCTACGGCTCAGAGATTCATCTGAAGTAGAAAGAAACATTGCTATCTTAAGTCAGAGAGGTGGGGGAGACAATTATTCCTGGGTTCAAACTAAAGCATTCTGTGGAAAGACAGACATATATGAGTGATGTATCTTAAAATAATGGGAAGTTAAGACTTCCAAAGGTATATCTAGCTGTGGGGAGAAGGGGGTAGCCACCCTAGGTGAAAATTGCTGGGGGGTGTAATTGACAGTCTTCAATGTATTGCATTTGTGGTCAGGGCCTTCCGATCCCAGTACTGTATTAGCAATCAGAACTAAAGTGCTGTAGCTTTCCATTTGTGATGTAAACTGTAACAAGCAGTTCGCTACAAGTTTGAGTAGATGAGCCGAGCTTTTTTCTTTGCTACTTGACTGAAAGTTGTGGGGGAAATGCCAGATAAGGTGTAGAGCACCAAACACAGGAATAAGTAGCTTACACCTCTGAGATTCTTATTTCTTTGAAGAGGATGAAATTATTTGTTGGAAAACCATTCAATGAAACTTATACTGCTAGGATTGATGGCTTATGTATATCTGTATGTGTGTATATATATATATATATATATATATATATATATATATATATATATATATATAAAGATAAATATATATATATATATATATATATATATATATATATATATATATTTATATAGATATATACAGGTCCCTATCAGATTATGAAAGTCATATGGTCAAGACCATATAAATGAGGTTTTGAAATTTCAATGTTTTGAATAGAGATCGCGGTACAGCACATAATGGGAAAGTTACCCTTTTCTGTAATGTAGTGTGATCTTGGAGTTGGTATATTTAAATAGCAGGCGAAGTGGGGGGCAGCCACCCACTTGAGGTTGTGCAGGGCTTGACTCTGTGCAAAAATGTTAAAAATTTCTTTTTATTTATTAATTTTTTTTTAATGATGAAAGTTCTGAAACTTCAATCATATGGTCTCAGCCATATGAATTTCAAAACATAGATGTGTGTGTTTGGGTGTGTGTGTGTGTGTGTGTGTGTGTGTGTGTGTGTGTGTGTGTGTGTGTGTGTGTGTGTGTGTGTGTGTATGTATATATATATATATATATATATATATATATATATATATATATATATATATATATATAAAGAGCTCTCTGATCTTGTAGCCCAGGCAGATATGACCCTAGCCCTGAGTAGCATTCTGCCATCGCCTAGAATGATACCGCAGTACAAGGACGAAATGATTGACTTTAACAATTGGCTGAGCTTCTGGTGTCATTCTAGAGAGATCCAGTGTCCGTCTGCTTGGGATGACATGGTCGACAGGCCACGATGCTTTGCCAGAGATGGCCTGCACCTGTCACCCCTGGGATTCCAGATACTGGCTAAGGCTCTTGCCGCCCCTATAGTGCCTTTTTTAGGCAAGGTTCAAATGACAAATTCACCACCATAACAGGAACAGGCAAGCAAAAACTGTGGATAATGCTAGTCAATGCTAGAAGTCTAAATATCAAAATGCACTCACTCGAGGCACTCCTTAAAATGGAGAACATCGATATCTGTGCAGTGACTGAGACCTGGTTCAAGGCTCCAGAGAGCACCCCTGCACTACCAGGCTATAACTCATACCACATTTTTCAGCCATGTAACCTGGACCGGAACACCAAAGGTGGAGGTTTGTCCATATTCATTAAGGATATCCACACCTCCAGACTACTTTCTCAGCATAATGCATCCGAGGTTATCCAAGTGCAACTAACTCTGGGGAAAACTGCAATCCAAATTGTAGCTTGCTACAGATCCTCCACCATGCCCCAATATTCCCACTCATCTTTTCCTGATGTACTGGAAAATATTAGATTTCAACCAAACACCCTAATAATGGGCAATTTCAACTACCCCACCATTAACTGGGAAAACTACTCATGTACCAACACCTTCACACAATGCTTTCTGGAATTCATAAACTCCAATGCCCTGGATCAACTTATTCACACCTCAACCAGGGGCAACAATATCCTAGATCTAGTCATTACCAACATGAGTGACGGGTGTTCCACACCTGAAGTCAACTCCTCGTTGGTCCGATCCAACCATAAGCTAATCACCCTTAATATCCACATCCCGCCCCCACCCCCCATTAAGGAAACCACAGTAAAAATTTTCTCCAAAGCTAACTTCATGCTTCTTAAGACAGATGTGGTGAACTTCATGACACCCATGCAGATGAATAATACAGTTACGACTGCTGAATCCTACAAAAATGCACTCTATAAGCACTTACACAAGTGCATGGATCATACTATCCCAGACAGAACCAAGATGCTATCCTACAAAAAAAGGAAGCCAATCTGGTGGTCCCCTGCCATAAACAAACTGTACAACAATAGGAAGAAGTTGTTGCAAAAGAGAGTAAAATCCCATGCGTGAAGGAGCTCCCTGGTCAGCCTCAGTAAGAAGCTGAGATCCCTTATAAGATTCTGCAAAGCTAGCTATGAAAACAAAATTGCCACTGATTCTAAGGACAACCACAAAGCATTCTATAGCTATGTCAAGAATTTCAATGGCAACAACCAGATCTTCTCTGAGTTACAGCACAGTGGCATGAAAATTATAGAATCAACTGATATTGCCAACATCCTGGCAGATAGGTTCAGTGTTAACGTTACCCCCCCTCACCCCCTAAAGGGCCCATATCTATACAAAAAGAATGCAGAGTCCCTGTAATCACAACTACACAGGTAAAAGCTGCACTCTCTAAAGCCAAAAACACAGCATCCATGGGACCGAACAACATCCCAGGCTGCATTTTACACGAACTTCAGAATGAACTGGCTCCCAACCTAAGCACCATGTTCAGTCATAGTCTCACATCAGGCTTTGTGCCCACTGAATGGTATACAGCAACAGTTATCCCACTCCACAAAGGGGGGAGCCACCACTGATCCCGGGAACTAACCCCCTATTAGCCTGACGAGCCTGGTCTGCAAGGCCATAGAACGTATCATCATGGAACTCATAAACAAAGACATTGGTAACCTCCAAACTCTGCATCCCACACAGTTCAGGTTTGTGAAAGGCAGATCATGCCTCCTGAACCTAATCAACTTCTTTGAAGCAGTCACCAAAGCTGTAGATGAGGGTAAGGTGGTTCACACAGCCTATCTTGACCTCCAAGGCTTTCGACACCATCCCCCATTCTAGAATTGTAGCTAAACTCACTAAACTAGGTATAAATCCCTACGTCACAAGATGGGTTGCCAACTGGCTCACTGACAGAACCCACACTGTAAAAGTTGCACACTCCAAATCTGACCTCAAACCAGTGACAAGTGGAGTACAACAGGGTTCAGTCCTGGGACCTCTCCTGTTTGGTATCTACTTCTTTGAAGTACAGGCTAACACAGAAGGCCTCTGGCTAATGAAGTTCGCAGATGACTGCAAACTAAGAACCATAGTCGAGTCCCCAAATGATGTGGAAATCCTACAGAAGGGCCTCGCTGAGACAGATGCCTTGTGTTAGAACCATGGCCTCAAGCTCAATGCCAAAAAGTGCATTGTCATCCCCTTTGGTAAAAATTCTGTACCCATGAACTACTACATAGACAGCAGTCTACTTAACACTGAATGTGTGATAAGAGACCTTGGGATCCAGGTGGTCAGTAATCTGTCCTTTGATAGTCACATCACCACAGTAGTCAGGAAGTCCATCTAAGTGGCACACCTCATCATAAAAGGGTTCTCGTCCAGGAAAAAAGAGGTCATTGTTCCCCTCTACTCGACACTCATTAGATCCATTATAGAGTACAACGCCCCTTTTGGAATGTACCTCACAAGACATCTGCAGCAGCTGGAAAGGCCACAGAAGTACTTCAAAAAGAGGATTACTGGCCTCAAACAGATGCCCTACACGGTAACCATCTCAAAAAACTCCAGCTTTACTTCGTAGCATATCGCCTACTCCCAGGTGATCTCTGCCTAACATATAAAGCTATGTCAAACCCAGAGCTGTTGGACATGCTGCACCTAACGAAATCCCAATCCCTCCGAGCTACATGGTCTAGGGACCTAAACTTTGTCACCACAATAAACAGGACATGCTGGAGGGCTAAATTCCTGTCCCAGAGACTTCCCATACTCTGCAACAGGCTACCTATCTATGTCAAGCAAAGTTCTTCATTAGCACTCTTCAAGAAAAATCTTGATGAGTGGATGGGAAATAGGAAATACACTCTGAGGATCACTTCTGTGTCTCTGCTCGACACACATGTATACATACACAGATAGTTGAATAAATGTTTTTCTTTTAACAGTTTCATTCACTAAATATTATGCATGTATTATTTCCACAATTTCCATGTATTTATATGTAGTTTGCTCCTCCACTTTTTAAAGATCATATATAGTATAAAATATACTTTTCACAGCAACTAATGGTGGTTCTATACAAAACTGAAAAATCCTAATAAATCCTATGGAATACATTCCAAACAACTCAGAACTGCATTGTGGAGGCCCACCTCTAGAACATGAATACTGCTGTAAGCAGTTACCAGTGACACAGTGTGACAAATGGGGATACTGCCATCACAGCTATCTGAAATTTTGTAAATAATTATATGTCATTTGTGAACATCAAAATGATTTATATAAAATGCTCATGTTACAAATGTATTAGAACTCTATGTCATGTGTATATCAGACTGCTCTGTACTGTTGTTGTGTTGAGAAGATATTTTGTAGAGTGCTTGTGCTTGAAGTTTATCCACAGTGTGCCTTGCTGGAAGAGAACAGAAATGTACATGCACTACTGTACTTGTTTAAATGTATATATTCTAACAGTGGAAATGGGAATACAGGAGGTTAACTTCAGAAAAATAGCTGAATTTAAATTACTTTATGGCTTCACAATAAAATATAGTTTTCAGTGCAACAAGAGACAGACAACAAGAGAGTCTGTGCTGAGAAGATTTATGTATTGTCTTAGGAGTGAACTAATTATTACTTCTGAAAGTATGAAGGAATGCAATTGTTTTATGGCTTCAAGCATCTGCCAAAGATCTGAGGTTTATGTATTTTCACAGGTAGATGCTAAATACTACAAAGCTTCTGGCAGTGAGGGTTTCACCTGGGATAGAGTCAGATGAAAAGAAATTATGTCATTGTGCAAGCTATCCCAGCAGTAATATTTGCAATATTAATTTGAGGGGTTTCTTAGTGAGAAAGAGCATTCTGTATTTTCTTAGACCTGATAAGAACCATTCACCGCAACATCTGACTTGCTCTATAAGTAAGCTTCTAGGGTATAGCAACTTTCTTAGACATAGTCAGGAATATAGCAAAGCTTAGTTTAGTTATTTTTCTTTATTTATTTGAGACTGTCCTGCAATGTTGTTTTAAATATTTGCTGTGGATTTTGAACTCTGATATCACTGTGAATACTTAATTTTTTTTGTTCTTTTATTATTTATTATTACATATATTTAAACCTTTCATTGTGACTGATCTGTATAGAGATATTTAAGTTTTGAGAGTACTTCCATATATATTTTTGTGACACTGTGTGGGTCACTCCTAATAATCTTGCTCATAGTCAAACTACCATTTGTATTGGTATTAATATTATACAGTAAGATTGGACACCCTTTGTTAAGGGCCTTAAAGTAGGTGATAAGGAGTTGACTGGTGACAGTGAAAATACCTTATAGTCTGGGCAGAAGGGGGGATAGCTAGTAAACCTGTGCCAGCCTTTCCAAAGTATGTGCTGGTGTAAATCAAATCTCAAAGAGTATGCATGTCAGCTACTTGGGCAGGGCCACAAAGCAATGGTTGAACAGAGAGGATGCTAGAGGCCTTGGCTTGGTCACTCGACTGAGATTTCAACTTGATAGCTGTGCCAGTGGGGAGTCTTACTGGGGAACTGGAGCAAGGTAGAGGAACAAGCCCCAGACTGACTGTGGTTTCTGTGTGCTCTTAAGAGAAATTGCACTTGATGCAGAAACCTGCATCTGGAAATAATGTGTGTGTACTTCTTAACCTCCCAGTGTAAATCCCCCACTGTTGCCAGTGGTGAGGATTGAGGCTCCTTGAATATTGGTCCAGTGGTGGCGCATCACATGTACACGGTTCCCCAGATATGCATGAAGGAGGGGGTGAAGTATACACTAAGTCATGGACTAAAGCCTGTGTTACTGACACCTTGTCCTGTCACATGGTAGGTCTTGTACATAATGAGATTCTGTAACATTCAATGTTATGCAGCCTCAATAGGCATACCTGGTGTCGCTGACATATGCCAAAGTGGATTAGACACAGAATGTTTTTTAAATCAATTATATTGAAATAGCTGGACTGTACTGTGAAAACCTGCAGACATTTATTGTGAATCTTTAATATGGTTTACAGATGTGGCATAGATATGTGGTAAAAAATGGTGTAAATCAGTTGTAATTTCTGCACATAGCTATTATTAGCTTGGGAAAGGTGACTGTGGTTGGATTGTAGATATTCCAGAATATAGCTGCTAACAATGACAGGGGCAGTGTAGATGATGGGATATTTCTAAAAAGTGTAACGACAGGCAGTGGTATGGTAATGTCTGGCAGGTGGAAGAAAAATCAGAATGCTCAGTGACCAGCACACCTTCATGTATTACTTACATGGCCATGTAAGGATGTAAATGAGGGATCATCTGTACACACAGCAGAATGGATCCTAAGCAGCGAGTACAGCCTAGCAGTAGACACTAGCATGCAATGGTATCAACTCTATTTATCTGTACAGCATCATGCAGAAAAGTGAAGTCCACATTTCCATCACAGGACTTGATATCCACCCCCAGCATTCAGAATGTTGTTGTTGTATCTTTTGGCTTTTCCCGGTTAGGGGTAGCCACAGCAGAACTCCAGTCTGCTAATGATTGGCAGTGGATTTTTACGTACCGAGTTGCCAGCCCTGACTCACAACCTTCAACGAAGGTACGCCCATTCACGCATGTCTCCACACAGAAGATGCTTTCGCTGAGAATCAAACAGGACAATGTCTTACTGTGAGGCGACAACGCTACTACAGCACCACCACCATAGTCCAGTACCCCCAGCATTCAGAATAGTGAGCAAAAATTAGTTTTTGGATAACGGGCAGAAAGTGGGTTATTCATAAAGGCTTGAGTGCTTCTTAATCAGATGAATTTATGTCTTACAATTCTTTTATACCTCATATTCATTTGTTACATAGGGAATAGTACCTTATTCCTAGCATAAATAATTTTAGAATTTTTCCTACATAACTCACCATGTAAAATGTTATACTGATGTGTGTGTTTGTGGCTTAATTTGCATATGAATGTATGTCTGTCTGTCTAGCTGAATGCATGTGCATGTGTGTGTATGTGTGTTTGTCTATCTGTATATCTTTGCTTCAGAATTCGGATTTAATAATCAAGAAAATCTTTACTGAAACAATTTTTTCACAGATTTTTGCAATACTTCTACAACACCTAAACAGTGCATAATAAAACTGTCTATAACAAAGAAGAGATATAAATATATATAAAATGAGACATTAAAAATAAGTCTCAGTAACAGTTTGTTGTAGAATAATGCCTTTTTTAAATTTTGGTATTGCTTTAGAAAATTATATTCTATAACTATTTAACATTGCGTAAATGCAGTCCTGAAAACAGGTCTATATCATTTCATTGCAGTGACTACCTGCCGAACACCTATTCATCGAATTTAATCCATCAAACGCTAATTCCATTGAACATTCATTTAAGCAAATTTCTTCCCAGGGAAAAAAGACGGTCAGCCAACCTAGTGACTATCACAAAAAACATATTATTTAAAACCCACCCATATGAGGTTTACTGACATCATGCTCCCTAGTGTGTGGGGGGGCTGCAACCCCCACACCCTTTATAAATATACCAACTCTGAAATCACACTGCAGTGGAGAAAGGGAAAATTCCCAATGATGGCCAACAAGTTTGCCCCTGTTATGAAATTCTCTTAAATGAGCATTCGATGGAATTAGCATTCAATGCAATAAGTTCGACAAATAGATGTTTGAAGGGGTAGTTGCTTCGATGAAATGAGATAGACCCCCCTGAAAACATGGCTGAGTCAAACGTTCTTGCTGACGTAATTGAAGTCATTTTTTTCTATTATTCTTTGAATCTGCTGAAAAAATAATTGTTTTAATGTATATCTCAGAAGTATTTTAATTTTCAGTGACTGAGGCATTTGAGAACCACTATACTTTTAATGTATCTTTTTTGATGATTTTTTTTCATGCCCTTAACAATCAAAAGATTTTTCACAGAAAACTTGTTAACTAAGGCACCGTGGCATGGTCTGATGTTTATGTTTCTGATATCAGATGACTGGAAACTTCTAAGCTTCCCAAAAGTCATAAGTTGCCTGTTTTTTTTTTTTTTTTTTTTTTTTGCTTGATTATACATTTTACTGCGCTTTTTATTGTTTTCTGCTTATTTAATACTGTAAAGTAAACTGCACTGTTTGTACTGCATTTGTCTGCCTCACTGTGCCTGTTATTTTGATGCTGTTTTACTGTTGCAAAGCTTTTTTTTTGCTATTCTCATTCTTTGCAAAGTAATTGTTGATACTCTTCAGTATTTGTAAAGAATCTGTTCTGTTTGCTCTGTTTTCCCGCCAAGCAGTGTTTTAAATAACTGATTTGTTTGCTGATTAATGCATTCTTTAATGTCTCCTTGCTGTTTTTCTGCTGTTTAAATTATTTTTAGTTTTTACTGCTTTTTTCTGCTATTTATAATATTTCTTAGTATTTCCCACCTAAATTAGTGTAGCTAGTAGCTGTAGCACAGCCCAGATACAAGTTTGCTCCATCTGGGTCAGTTTGTAGTGGTTGTTGTGTTCTGAGCACATTTTCCAAGCCATCTTTGATTGGAAGGGGTCCTTTTGCACCCTTGTGAGAGAAGTGTGCTGATTGGAACCTGCCTGGTGAAGGGTGATTGGTCTAAGGCTTGGAATAGACACCCTCCTTGGTTCTTTTGAGTTTTTAATTTTTTTTTTTTTTATTATGTTTTTAGCTTCTGATAAGCCCACCTTATATACAGCTGTAATACATTAATGCAGTCCTCATCTTTAGTACATCCCTGGTCTAAGAGGCATTGCTATGCAGCTGTGACCTATTAAACCACAAGCCACAAATCCCGTCAGAAAGATCCATCTACAGTGCACCTCCTAGATCATTCCTGAAAGCATCCTTTGTGATAACAGTTCTTCAAACCTAGCATTTAAGGACAGTTGGACTACCCTTGTTTCTCCTGCCAGCCTTGTTCACTTGGATCTCCTGAGGTAGTGTACACTGACAACCCTTTATTAATAACTCACTCTAGTACAGAGTGCAAGAGATGTAGCTACACCAAGAATCTTGAATCCCTGCTCTCTTGCACTCAAAACAGTAACACTAAATAGGTTGTCAACTCACCCACCACTGCCCATGCACATAGTACCACTACTCATACACAAAGCATGCATCCAACATATAAATCTACATAAGCGGAAGTTCTGTCAAAAACTGAAACAACAGAGACCTACAAAACAAAAGACTGCTACAACTAACACAGTTCCCACAGCACCCAAAACACTTAGCAACACCAGTGTCTCACCTACCAAGCCCTTAAGGCATAACACTCATAAACCAAATTTTCTTGTCATTGGAGACTCCATAGTGAGACACATGGATGTCCCACTTACCAGGTTAGATAAGGAGAAAGTCACGGTCAGCTATCTGTCTGGTGCCAGGAATCATCAGATCATGCATGCACTCAGGCTTCTCAGCAACAAGTACCATTATGACTCTGTCATAGCTCATGTTGGAGTGAAAGACCTGAGATATACATCACTGGACTATATCAAGAGAGACATGATTGAGCTCTCTGAGTATGCCTCCCAAGCAGGTATGTCCCAAGCTTTGAGCATTATATTACCCTCACCTGGAATTATGTCACAGTATAAACAAAAAGTTATCGATTTCAATAATTGGCTTACTTTTTGGTGTCATTCAAAGGGGATCCAGTTTCTGTCAGCCTGGGATGACATGGTCGACAAACCTCACTGCTTTGGCAGAGACAGTTTGCACCAGGCACCACTAGGCTTTCAACTCCTGGCAAAGGCTCTTGCCTCCCCCATAGTGCCTTTTTAGGCAAAGTCTTAAAAACAAAATTGCCAATGTGAAAATTGCCAACCATAACACGATAAGGGTTATGCTGTTAAATGCTAGGAGCTTAAACCAAAAACTGCACACCCTTGAATAATTTCTGTCACAAGAGGATGTAGATGTCTGTGCAGTCACAGAAACCTTTTGCCTCAGACAGTACCCCGCCCTCTTACAAGACTACAATGCCTTCCACACCTTCAGACCGCAAAATAAACATGTGAATACCAAAGGAGGCAGTGTTTCTATCTATATTAGAGATACATTCACCTGCTAACTTAGACTAGACAACTCCATGGAGTTACTCCATGTTATGAATATTGTGGATAAGACCCAATTCAAGTCATAACTAGTTATAGATCACCCTCCATGGATCATTATGCAGTCAATCCAAATACTGCCAAACACTCTGGTCATGGGAGATTTCAATTATCACACCATCAGCTGGGAAACCTACTCTAGCTCTAATTCACTAGTGCAAAAGTTCCTTGACTTTGTTAACTCAAATGCCCTGAAACAAATTATTCCATCCCCAACAAGAGGACAAATGTACCAGATCTGGTCCTCACTAACATGACAAGCAGATGCACCAACGCAGCTGTCGGACCCTCATTAGTTAAATCTGACCACAAATCAGTCATGTTCAAACTGGCACTAACTCCAGAACTCATAAAGGGTAAAGTCAGAGTAAAAAACTTCACCAAAGGAAATGATACCCTCCTAGACGAAGGTGTAAATGCATTCCAAGCCCCACCCCCAGCTGGAAGTGGTAACTACACCAAAGCTTGCACTAAAGCCCTGTACAATCACTTGGATAAGTGTATAGACTCAGCTGTTCCAGTGAGAATCAAAGCCAGAGTCCCAAGTAATAAAAAGCCACTCTGGTGGACATCCAGTATCAAAACCTTTACAACAAATGCAAAATGTTGCTGTCTAAGAAAACTAAGGCGAGGCCACAACATTGGAAAATACCCTCCTCAGCCTCAACAGGCAAATAAGACAACATGTCAAATCCTCTAAGGGTAACTTTGAGAAAAACTTAGCAATCACAGCCAAGGATAATCATAAGGCCTTTTACAGCTATGTATGTAGCCTAAAAGGTAGGATGCAAGCATGTGCTGAACTAGTAACAAATGGTATCACACACACTGATCCTGCAGAGATAGCGAACCTGCTAGAATTCAGATATAGCAAAAATTTCACCCCTTATCCCCTGCAAACTTATCACAAACCTTGCCCCCAAATCCCTCCAACCATACATATCTGAAGACCAGGTTATTAAAGCCTTGTCTAAGGCAAAAAAAAACAGCCTCTAGGGGATCAGATGGCATCCCAGGCTACCTTCTAAACAAACGAAAACATGAGCTAGTATCAGCATGAAGTACCCTATTCAATCACAGTCTAACCACAGGCTTTGTTCCTGTGGAATGGAGAACAGCAAAAGTTATTTCCCTCCACAAAGGTGGCTTAGCAACAGATCAAGGAAACTATAGACCCATAAGTCTGACCAGCCTCATCTGTAAAGCCACAGAACATACCATCATGGACTACATAAATAGATCAAACTGCAAAGGACCCGCAAGTATGGCTAGTGCAGTGCCCCAAAAACATAATTACCGAAAAAAAAATGAAAGAGCCAGCACAACTCACAAGCACAAGGTTGTTTGTTTCTGTTCACTGAGGAAGGCTGTGTAGCCAAAACCAGTCTGGAATCTTATGTGAATTAATGAATTGATGTGTATTTTTTAATACATTATTTTCCACACAGAGTTGTGCTGGCTCTTTCATTTTTTTCGGTTCTTCATAAATAAAGACATGGGTGACCTCCAAGCCCTGGATTTGACCCAATTCAGCTTTGTCAAGAGCAGATCCTGCCTGGTTGACTTCTTTGAAAATGTGACCAGGGCCATTGACAAGGTTAAATCTGTGCACTCACCCTGGGGAATTACCGATAAACTTAGCATACTGAATGTAAACCCCTTTCTTGTAAGATGAGTTGCCAACTGGCTCACAAACCGGTCACATGCTATCATAGTTGGTGGCTCCACATCAACCAACAGACCTGTCACCAGTGGGGTGCCACAAGGGGCAGAGCTGGTCCCCCTACTGTAAGGTATATACTTCTCAGAAGTTCAGGCCAAAACTAAGGGGCTGTGGCTGAAGAAGTCTGCAGATAACTCCAAACTGGGTGCAATTATTGAATCCCCAAATTATGTCAATATACTCCAGGAGGATCTTAATCAGACCAATGACTGGTGTCTTAGCCACGGCCTCAAACTGAATGCAAAGAAATGAAACATCATTCCCTTCAATAAAATAAATGTCCCTTTACACCATCAATTTAACAATACCCTATGCACCTACGAAGTGGTAAAAGATCTGGGATCACAAGTAGACTGCTACCTTAACTTTGACTACCATGTGTCTGCTGTAGTAAGGAAGGCATTCTATGTAGTACACTTGATTAGCAAATACATCGCCTCTAGAGCAAAGGAGATTATAGCCCCTCTATACTCATCACTAATCAGGCCCATAATTGAGTATAATGGCCATTTCCACATGTACCATACAAAGCGCCTGCAGTAATTGGAGAGATCTCAGTGGTTTCGAACCAAGAAGATCAAGGGACTCCACCACATGCCTTACACAGACCAACCAAAGTCCCTGCTGCTATATTCAGTATCATATGCCCTTCTTAGGGGAGACTTATGTCTGACTTACACAGCAATCTCCAACCCAAACCCAATGAATTTGCTGCACATCCATAAATCAAATGGGAATATAGCTACCCATTCCAGGGACCTAAATATGGCCTGTGACTTGAATAGGACATGCTGGAGAGGCAAATTTGTCTCCCAGTGACTGCCACATCTTTGGAATAGGCTGCAATTCATGTGAAGCAGAGCATCACTGTGACACTGTTCAAAAGGAACTTGGACGAGTGGATGGGGCACAGTAAATTCTGACTGGGGACAGCACCTGTAACCCTCCTGGACATGGACAGTCATTAATAAATACAATCCTGGGTATTGACTAGAGTACCTATGGCATCACATTGGGATGAAACAGCTAGGCTTGAAGTGACCTTCAGACCGATAGTCTAGTACCCTCCTATGATCCTACTAGGGCCTAGCAATGCATCCCAAATCTCTGGCAAGTTCTGCTATCCTTTATAAGTGTAAGCAGGTGCTTGGGAGATGAAACATTTACAAGTAGGAGCCTAGGACATAAACCATTTAAATGCGGCCGTGCCTATTAGAAACATAGGTGTCAAACCAGGGATGAATTTCCTGTTCTCCATACACTTGTCCAAGTTAAACTTGAATTGGGTTCAGGAGGAACTCTTCTTCACATGGATGATGAGCCTGTTCAGGAGAAGGGTAGTTTCTGGGATATATACCTGTCTCTCCAGCAGGTCCTGCTTATATCACAAGCAAGGTTGAAGTCTTCAGAATGGATAATTTGTGTGCTGTTTGTTTTGTGAATGTGCAGAGGTCCATCACAATAGAGTCCAACAATGCACTGTATGCATGGCACAGATCTCCTTTCAACAGCCTGTAGGAGTCAGAATGCAGGGATAAGGCTTTGATGTGGTTTGCATAGGACATGATACTTACACCCTGTGCTGTTTCAGTGAGGAAAGTCTGTGGACATTTCAGTTGTTGGATGTGCTTGGTTACGTACATACCAAAGGGGGCATTGTACTCAATGACAGGTCTCATAAATGTTGAATATAGTAGAAAAATTACTTCATTGGACCTAGGTGTGATACCTTTGTTTATAAGTTGCACAACATAGAATGGTTTCCTCAATACTGTAGACATGTGTTGATCAAAGGCTAGATTTGTCTATGTGTGTCTGTAGGTCCCTAACTACTGAGTCAACTGTTAGGGGTATGTTGTCAATATGATAGGTAGCATGTGTTGATGACTTCCCAAAGGATACTATTAGGCATTTCTTGGCATTTAGTTTTAGGGAGGCACAGTGGTGCAACAGTTAGCATTGTTGCCTCACAGCAAGGGGTTCTCCAGTTTGATTCTCAGCTGGGGTGCCTTCTGTGTGGAGTCTGCATGTCCTCCCTACATTCACATAGTTTTTCTCAGGCTGCTCCACTTTCCACCCACATTCCAAAGACATGCATCTGGAGTGTTAATCTCCGGACCTCCACTGAAAATGGGCCCTTTCCCCAGTCAGACTTTCCCAGTAAACTAATGTTAAATAAATAAAAATAAAAAGTTCATGGGTCTGACACAAGTTATTTGTCTGTGTCAGCCCTTCTTGGAGAGCATTAATGTGTGTGGTGGGTTTCTGTGACTGCTCTTCATCTGCTATTGTCTGTACATTTGATCATCCAGAGGCCCTTGACATTTGCCTAAATTTCAGAGGAGCTTATTCCAAAAGGGTGCCATCCCAGGACAGATCCCTCAAGGACTCCACTTCTTTGTAGAGGTGGACTCCCCAATTCTAACTTCCTGTGTCCTGTTCTTGAGCCAGATAGCTATCATCTGTGTGACATAAGGAGTTATACCTAACCTCTTGAGTTTATGAACAATGCCCATGTGGGGTATTGTGCCAAATGCCTTGGCCAGGTCAAGGTAGGCAGTGTGAACCATTTTGCCCTCATCCATTGCCTTTGACCTTCATAAAGATGTCCACCAGGCTGGGTAGGCATGACTGGTTTTGATAAAACCAGATTCTGTTGTGTTCAGTGTATGGAGATTTTCTATGTCATTATTGATCATTTCCATGATAATTCTTTCCATGGCTTTGCATATGAGACTATGGTATGTAGTTTCCACTGTCTGTAGATGGCCCACCTTTATGCAGATGGGTGACTGTTGCTGTTCCCCATTTGTGAGGCATGAAGTCTATTTTCAAGCTATGGTTAAATAGCAATTCCTGATAGTCCATACTGGGATATCATCTGGGACCATCGATGCAGTGTTCATGGCCTTAGAGAGAGTATTGAGAACCTGGTCATTAGTGATAGCAGGGGGAGTTATATTTGATGGTATTTCCTCAGGGGAGTCTGACAGAGTGAAAGGGGTAAAGTTAGAGTTTAATTTTTTTCTGCCAGTAGGTTTGCTATATCTTTTTCCACAGTGAGGTGACTCCATTAACAATGAGCTCTGCACACAGTTGTTTATTGACTTTGAGGTTGCAGACATAGCTGAAGAATGGCTTGTGGTTGTTCTTGGCCTGAAAGGCCAAATTTTCTTCATAGTTGGCTTTGTTAGATTTTATTTGCCCACTGAGTTGCTTGTTTATGTAAATGAGAGTGCCTTAATCCTCCTGGTTGCTGCGCCTCCTAATTGTTGTCATGATTTTCTTCCTTTTGTTTAGTTTAATGAGAGTGCATTAATCCTCCTGGTTGCTGCACCTCCTAATTGCTGTCATGATTTTCATACTTCTGTTCAGCAGCCTACTGACATGATCTTACCAGGGTGGCATGTTTTTTGAGTCAGTTCTGTGCTTATTTCTGGTGGGTACAGCTGCCTCTGTCCAGCTATTAATGTGTTTGTATAGGCTTTCTGTGAATAGTTCCAAACAGGCTGTAGTGTTCTCAGGGTTTATGGGGGCTTGAATTTTTACCAGGTTATCACTTAATAGTATGAAGTTAGGCTTAGAGTAGTTCCTGAATATTCCAGAGTTAGCTGGGTTTCCTGGTTTTATTTTTACTTCAAAGGAGTGTGTTTTGTGGTCTGACCTTACAAGAGTAGACATTACACTAGGGAGTGTGCACCACTCTCCCATATTATGGAGGACCAGATCCAGTATGTTTGGACCCTGGTCAGCGTATTGACAATCTGGTCCAAGGAGTTTGTAGTTACAAAATTCAGGAATCTCTGCGCCTGCACATCTGGTATCATATATGAGTCTCAGTTAGTAGAGGGGTTATTAAAGTCACCCATGAAAATAGTATTGGGTTGGGTGGAGAATGTTCCCTTAAGCTATTCTTTTTAACATCATTACTGACAAAGTCTATGAAGAAGGCATATTAAGTTGAAAGAGTCATTTATACTTTCCATCTATGCAACTTTCAAAAAGAAATATACAATATGAATATAGTTCTCAATGAAATAGGGACATATGCTTTGTGGAGCCACTAATAATACCATTAGTTGCCAAAAAGTGGTCTTCATAGGTTCATAGGTAGGTACTAGGCTATTGGCCCTGGGGCCTATACAAGCCCAGCCAGAAAGGTACCCCGGCTTTTGCCACCCAAGAAAATTATTTTCCTGTGCCACTGTTGAGCAGAGCCACAGAGGTGATCCCGGGGTGAATTTGCTATTTCCCATCCAGTCATCAAGATTTTTCTTGAAGAGTGTTAATGAGGAGCTTTGTTTGATATAGGTAGGTAGTTTATTGCAGAGTGTGGGAAGTCTCTGGGACAGGAATCTATCCCTCTGGCATGTTCTGTTTATTGTGGTGACAAGGTTTAGGTCCCTACAGCTCTGGGTTTGACATAGCTTTGTATGTTAGGCAGAGATCACCTCTGAGTAGGCGATATGCGACGGAGTAAAGCTGGAGTTTTTTGAGACATTCTGCGTAGGGCATCTGTTTGAGGCCAGTAATCCTCTTTGTGAGGTATTTCTGCGGCCTTTCCAGTTGTTGTAGATGTCTTGTGAGATACATGCCAAAAGGGGTGTTGTACTCTATAATGGGTCTAATGAGTGATGAGTAGAGGGGAACCATGACCTCTTTTTTTCTGGATGAGAAACCTTTTGTGATGAGGTGTGCCATGTAGAAGGATTTCCTGACTACTGTGGCAATGTGGTTATCAAAGGAGAGACTACTGCCCACCTGTGTCCCAAGGCCTCTTATCACACTTTCGGTGTTAAGTATACTACCGCCTATGTTGTAGTTCATGGGTACAGAGTTTTTACCAAAGGGGATGACAATGCACTTTTTGGCATTGAGCTTGAGGCCATGCCTTTGACACCAGGCATCTGTCTCAGTGAGGCCCTTTTGTAGGATGTCCACATCATTAGGAGTTTTGATTGCACTTTAAAAGTTGTTTTTGCCTTGTTTAATTGTTGTAGGCTACACACTCAAGTGCGCTAGTCGATCTAAAGCATTTACTGTATTCCTGTGCCTAGTTTCTGTGTTTAGTGAAAAAAAAAGAAAAAAAATATATCCTTGTTTCCCACCTTTTCTGAGCTAGAATAGTCCAGTTTTCAGGTATTGCTGAATTCTAGGCTGTGTCATAGTTCCTGTGTTGCCCATATCCTTACTTGGATAGGAAGAAGCTTCTTTGTTCACTAGTGAGAGTGGGGAGCTCTGAGCAGCTTATCTGTCCCTGGAGGAGTGGTCTCAGCCCAGTAACTAGTTGCTTATTGGCTGTTTTGGGCCATTTCCTACCTCTTTCAAACTCCCTGCCTTAAAACCCACTTTAGCGCAGTTTTGCACGATTTTGCTCATCACGCAATGTCGTGCAATGTAGCGCAGTGCCGTTTAAGCAGTTTTTAGCAATTCCCAGCTCCACAAAGTCTACTCTTCAATTTTTCCCTTAGAACTAGTCAAACTCTCAAAGTAAGCACTCAACCCTCATTCTACATCCCAGCACTTGCTCAAATTTCTCAGTAAGCACTAACAAACTTTAGCGTTACACCCCCTTATACTATCCAGAAGTACAAGGTTCCCTATTTGTCCATTCCAGTCAGTCAATAAACCAGTTCTTTAAACTATCCAGGCATGTCCAAAGCGCAGTTTCAGGTATACTTTCCAGTCCAGCTGGTCAATCTGGGAATCTTGAGACAATGTTACAATTGCCTTATGTACACAGACAACCCTCTCCTTCTTCCAACAAACTCAAATATTTGTGAGAGATGCAACTATACAGCTAAACTGGAGGCCGAGCTCTCTCAACCCAGGACTGGGACAGTCAGTCAGGAGGAGAAGAAAATCACTCGCACCACACAACCAGTCTCACACAGACCAAACGCACCAGCAAACAAGACACATAAACTCACAAAAACATACTCAGAGGCTCTAAATAAAAATCTGCCAAAGCAGCAGAGACCTCCAAAGCAGACACCCAAGCAACTGCTACCCCACAACAACTTACACGGATCACATACTTCACAAAGTCAGTGTGCCACACAGTCGCAGCCCCTAAGGCTAAATAATACACCTAATAAGCTAGTAATTGGAGACTCTATTATCAGGCACACTGGCGTCCCACTCATCAGACTGAACAAGGAGAGGGTCACTGTAAGCTGCCTGTCGGGAGCCAGGATCCGCCACATAACACAGGCACTCAGGTCACTCCACAGCAGGTACAAATATGACTCTGTCATTGTCCATGTTGGTGTGAATGACCTGAGAAGTACCTCCCTGGACTACATGAAAAGAGACATAGAGGAGCTCTCTGATCATGTAGCTCAGGCCGGTATGACCCTGACCCTGAGTAGCATATTGCCCTCACCAAGAATGATGCCACAGTATAAAGACAAAATGATCAATTTTAACAACTGGCTAAGCTATTGGTGTCATTCAAAGGGGATCCAGTGTCTGTCAGCCTGGATTGACATTCTAGACAAGCCACGTTGCTTCACCAGGGATGGCTTGCACCTGTCACCCTTAGGCTTTCGAATACTGGCTAAGGCTCTTGCCACCCCCAAAGTGCCTTTTTTAGGCAAGGTTCAAAAGACAAACCCACCTCCATAGACAATACCAGAAACAAAAAACTAAGGGTAATGCTACTCAATGACAGAAGTCTAAACCTCAAGATGCACGCACTCGAGGCACTCCTCAGTATGTAGAAAATCATTATCTGTGCAGTAACAGAAACCTGGTTCAAGGATCCAGAGAGCACCCCAGCACTACCAGGATTCAACTCATACCATTCCTTTCGGCCCCAGAACTCGGACAGGAATACTAAAGGTGGGGGAGTATCCATTTTCATCAAGGATACCCACACCTCCAGGTTAGTGGCACTGCATGAGGCAACAGAGACCATCCATGTGCAACTAACAGTAGGTAAAACTGCTTTTTAGTTCATAGCCTGCTACAGATCACCCACCTTGTCTCAGGATCTTCACACTGCATTCCTGAGAACATTGGAGAATATGAAGGTCTCACCAAACACCATGATATTGGGGGATTTGAACTACCCAAACATTGACTGGGAAAACTACTCAAGTCCCAACTCTTTTGCCCAACAGTTCCTGGAGTTTATAAACTCAAATGCCATGGAACAATTGGTCAACACTCCCACAAGAGGGGACAACATATTGGACCTGGGCATCACCAACAAAGGTGCTCAATGTTCCACACCAGAGGTAAATCCCTCGTTGGTAAGATCAGACCATAAACTTATCACAATGAACATCCAGATCCCGACCCCACCCCCAGCCAAGGAAACTACTGTGAAAAATTTCTCAAAAGCAAACTTCACACTTCTCAAGACCGAGGTGGAAAGTTTCAAAGCCCCCGGGCTAATGGAAAATGCTACCCAAACCGCAGAATCCTTTACAAAGGCACTCCATGAGCACCTACAGGAATGCATGAATTGTGCCATCCCAAGTAAAACCAAGACTCACTCCTCCAGGAACAGGAGACCAGTCTGGTGGACCCCAGCCATAAATAAGCTATACAACAGAAGGAGGAAATTATTACAAGACAAGGCAAAATCCCAAAAAGGGAAGGCATCCTTGATCAGTAATAGCAAGAAACTTCAATCCCTCATAAAATCATCAAAGGCCAGCTTTGAAAGAAAAATTGTCAAAGACTCTAAAGATAATCACAAGGCATTCTTTAGCTATGTCAAAAATCTAGGTGGCAGCTCACAGATCTGCTCTGAGCTGGTGCAAAATGGCACAACATACAATGAACCCACAGACATTGCCAACATCCTGGTGGACAGGTTCAGTGCAAACTTCACCCCCCCATCCCCCCCAAAAGGACCTGTGTCTATGCCCGAAGAATGCAGTCCCTCAGACATCACAGACACACAGGTGAAAGCAGCCCTCTCCAAAATCAAAAACACAGCATCAATGGGACCAGATGGTCTTACACAAGCTCCAAAATGAACTAAACCCTCACATGAATTCACTGTTCCAACTCAGCCTTACCACAGGCTATGTACCCAAAGAATGGCGTACAGCAACAGTGATCCCACTCCACAAAGGTGGCAGCACAACGGATCCAGGGAACTATCGCCCTATAAGCCTGACTAGCCTGGTCTGCAAGGCTATGGAGTGCATCATCATGGATCTCATAAACAAAGACATTGGGAACCTCCAAACACTGGGCCCCACCCAATTTGGCTTTGCTAAGGACAGATCTTGCTTCTTAAACCTAGTTGACTTCTTCAAAACAGTTACCAAAGCCTTAGATGAGGGAAAGGTAGTCCACACAGCCTATCTAGACCTCGCAAAGGCCTTCGACACACTACCCCACCCTGGTATCATAAATAAGTTTACCAGCTTAAATATCAACCCATATGTCACAAGATGAGTTGCAAACTGGCTCAGGGATAGAACTCACATGGTCAGAATCACAGGTGCCATGTCTGACTCTAAACCAGTTACAAGTGGCATCCCACAGGGATCAGTCATGGGACCCCTCTTGTTTGGTATATACTTCTCAGAGGTTCAGGCAAACACGGGAGGACTGTGGCTGGCCAAGTTTGCAGATGATTGCAAACTGGGAGCAATAATTGACTCTCCAGCTGACACAAGCATCTTCCAGAAGGGCCTTACGGAGACTGATACCAGGTGTCAGAACCATGGTCTCAAGCTAAATGTAAAAAAAAAACAAAGTGCCCACAAACTACCATATAAATGGTAATCCACTAATTATGGAAGAAGTAATCAGGAATCTGGGGACCCAAGTAGATAGTAACCTCTCCTTTGACAATCACATTGCCAAAGTGGTTAGAAAAACCTTCTATATAGCCCACGTAATCATGAAAGGATTCACATCTAGATCCAGAGAGGTCATTGTGCCCCTCTACTCATCACTCATCAGGCCCATAATTGAGTACAATGCCTCATTTGGGATGTACCTTTCCCGACACCTGCAACAGCTGGAGAGGCCTCAAAAATACCTCACCAAGAGGATCGTGGGCCTCGAACAGATGCCCTATGCAGCTCGACTAAAGAAACTCCAGCTCTACTCAGTTGCTTACCGCCTACTCAGAGGTGATCTCTGCCTGCCATACAAGGCCATGTCTAACCCGGAATTGTTGGATATGCTCCACCTCAAGAAAACCAGATCCATTAGAGCTACATGCTCCAGGGACTTAAACCTTAGCACAACAATAAATAGGACATGCTGAAGGGATAGATTCATATCCCAAACTCTTCCCGCACTCTGGAATAGAATCCCAGTCCATGTTAGGCAGAGCCCCTCACTGACCCTCTTCAAGAGAAATCTTGATGAGTGGATGGGAAATCGTAAATTTGCTCCTGGGATCACTTCTATGGCCCTGCTGGACAGCAGCTCATGAATCTAGTCTAAAAGGGAGGTGAAAGCCAACACATTCTGGCTAGGCTTATAAATGCCCTAGGGCAGATAGCCTAGTACCTACCTATGAACCTATGATTATGGCTCCTAGTTAGCAGTCATCTGCAAACTTCATTAGCCAAAGACCTTCTGTGTTAGCCTGTACTTCAGAGAAGTAGATACCAAACAGGAGAGGACCCAGGACTGAACCCTGTGGTACTCCACTTGTCACTGGTCTGAAGTCGGATTTGGAGTCTGCTACTTTCACAGTGTTGGTTCTGTCAGTGAGCCAGTTGGCAACCCATCTTGTGACATAGGGATTTATACCTAGTTTAGTGAGTTTATCTATAATTCCAGAGTGGGGGATGGTGTCAAAAGCCTTGGCAAGATCTAGATAGGCTGTGTGAACCACCTTACCCTTGTCTACGGCTTTGGTAACTGCTTCAAAGAAGTCTATCAGGTTTAGGAGACATGATCTGCCTTTTACAAACCCGAACTGGGTGGGATCCAGAGTTTGGAGATTACCAATGTCTTTGTTTATAAGTTCCATGATGATACATTCCATAGCCTTGCAGACCAGGCTCGTCAGGCTAATGGGGCGGTAGTTCCCTGGGTCCATAGTGGCACCCCCCTTGTGGAGTGGGATAACCGTTGCTGTGAGCCATTCAGCAGGAACAAAGCCTGAGGTGAGGCTATGATTGAACATGGTACTTAGGTGGGGTGCCAGTTCATTCTGTAGTTCGTGTAGAACGCAACCTGGGATGTTGTCTGGTCCCATGGATGCTGTGTTCTTGGCTTTGGAGAGTGTGTTTTTTACCTGTGCAGCCATGATTACAGGAACTTTGCATTCTTCTGGTATAGAGATGGGCTCTTTAGGGAGTGAGAGGGGGGTAAAGTTAGCACTGAACCTATCTGCCAGGATGCTGGCGATATCAGTTGGGTCTGTATATTTAGTGCCATTGTGCTGTAACTCAGAGCAGGAAAATCAATAGGCAAACTAAAATTAGGAGGAAGAAAGTTGGAATTATGCTTGCGTTATCTATTCACTCAGAATGGTGTATGCATAGTGTACACGTTAATGAATCCGGCAGAATCTTATAAACGAAATTCAAGTTGGGCCATTAACTCTGACTTCTTAGCAATTTCATTCAGATTCAATAACTTTCACATTATGCTACTTTATTAACTGGCTGAAATATGGAAAATGATTGTGGTGATAAACATGACCAATAAGCCTCCAAGTGTTTTTACTTTAGACAAGAAGGCAATAATAAAAAATCAATAGATTAAAATCATCTATGCATTTTCTTGTTCTTATGTGTAATGCAAAGTGCAGAAAACTTTTATTAAGCATACAAAATTATCTGTGCATTAATCCTGGTGCTCTTTTTATATTATAGCACTGCTGTGTTTAGTATACTTAATCCTGTGTGTCTTTGTATTGAACCCTATTTGAGCTGGTCATGGCTGAAGAGAGACTTTGAACCAGTACAAAGGAAGGAAGGAAGGAAGGAAGGAAGTAGATTTATTAAGCTGCATCTTTGGGTGCCTGAATACACACTGTAGTTATAGGTGATCATCTATTGAGAAAGAGGACAGACTGGGAACACACTATGATATGACTCAGTGGAATCATGACTGTACTGTATCTCCATAGTCATGCATTCATGGACTGAGAACATCACAAAAACAGGAAAGAAACAAAAAAAAAGGACTTGGCAAATATATGTATGTAAGGAAAGAACAGGTGGAACACAGAAAAACTTGTATTCATCTAGATGGACTGTTTTGTTATTCAGATAACTTCCTGCGGGGATCCTGGGCATTCATATAGATTCTGCTTCTTGATTTAATTACCGAAGAGTAAATACAGTTTAAGGTTTTATTTTATTTGTATTTATTTACCAGGGTAGAGCACTGATCTCTATGGACTATTTTCTGACACAGCCAAGGAGCAGTGTCTGTTTAAGTGACATAGTTAAACAATGGAGGCTGAGAGAATCAAACCTAGCACCGCTTGAAACAGCTCCTTAATACTCTCAGCCAAATGAAAGATTACACAGGTTGCAACATTGTTTACATTCATCATGATTTTTTTTTTCAATTCAGAAGTCAAAAACATGCAAGTATACAGACTTTTCTCTGTTTATAATGCTTCCCTGCTGCCTGAGATCCATGCATTTTTAAATACATTTCTCACTTGTAAGATATGCACAGCTTTCACTTTCCTTACTCAGTGATTTACTTAACAAGGTAACAAAGCCTTAGGTTTTGCATCAACACATGTTTTAGGAAGAATATGAATGAATCTCTGCTGTCTCCCATCATTGTCTGAAGTCCTAAGCAATTTACCAGAAAATCCAAATTTTATTAGGGGCAAGGCAAATATATTAAACATTCTGTAAAATCAAGGACAATTATGTGCTACATATTGTTATTCTACTCGTGATCAAAGGATGTATATCAGTCCAAACAGTTACAAGATGTTGTTAGAGTTGGGCTGGTCAGTGGAGATAGTATAATGACTTTGACAACTTTTTTTGAAATTATCTTTGATTCCACTTTTTTGAAGATAAACAGAACCAAACAGCAAAAATAGGTGTCAAATGTCATAAAGCAAATAGGCCGACTTGGAGCATTCATGGAAAATAAACGTATGATATTACTTTGTGAAGCCTATACATTTTGTACATTTCAGTTATATATATGGCTTTATATTCAAGTAAGATTCTAAAGCTCATTAAAAACAGTGTACAATAAAGCCTAAAAAGCAGCAGCGATAATGCCCAGGTTCAGGACTCATATCATAACAATAGCTAAAAGGTGGGACAGAGATGCAAAGATGAAGAACCATGTCATCCCCTACTGACAAGGAGCAAAATTCAGACTCACATTTTAACCCTTTTCATGAGAAATGCACTTAATTTAGTGGGACCAAATAAATACTGAGACAAAGGGTGTTATACACAGTCCTGAGTTTTGGATATGCATAGTCATAATCTGCAAAGAGTGGCACTATATCTGTATGCAAATAAGGTCAGTGGAGTTTATTCACACTGGCTATGGAAATGCACTGGCATTCAGATAAACATGCCTACTTAAGGCAAAAGCATAAAGAACATGAACATAAGCACTACACATAGACCTAGTATGTGAATAAGGTGCTGTAGATATTGATATATCACCGAGATTCATAAAGATCTGTGGTAGTACAGCGGTAGTGTTGTTGCCTCACAGCAAGAGGTTCTCCTGTTCAATTCTCGGCTGGAGTGCCTTCTGTGTGGAGTCTGTATGTCCTCCCCACGGTCGAGTGGCCTACGAAAGACACGTGTGAATGGGTGTGCCTTCGCTGAAGGTTGGGCATCGGGCTGGCAACTTGGCACCATAAAATCAACTACCAATCATTAGCTATGGTGACCCCTAACTGGGAAAAGCCAAAAAAAAGACAAAAAAACTGAGATTCATAAAGATAAATGAAAGCAAATTACTTGGGACACTGTGGACCTTGTAAAGTTAGAAAAATAATAGAAATATTGGACATTATTGTGAAACAGTTCAACATGAGGTAAGATTTCTGAGTTCCCTTGAAAAAAGATTTGTTTTATTCATATGATGGGCATATTAAAATAGCTTTGGTGAATAACCTGTCATGTGTAAATAGGAACTTATTACAGCAGCATTAGAAATGATTAATGACCAGTGAGAAAAAATGTAGTCTGGTGTCTTTTAGTGATTGTGTCATACATGAAAGAAGTATTGATATGGCAAGGATGTTTTATTAGCTCAACATACATGCGTCTTTCATGGGAGTTTTATGAATGCCACTGCTGAAAGAAAAATGACAGTTTTATGAATACAAGAAAGTAGCTGGGGTCTAGGAGAAGGAAGGAAATGTTAATAAACTGCATTCCTTACTATTGTGAAGGCATTCATGATAGTGCAAACAATACTTCAGCACAACTTTACTTGCCTGGAGTCTGCATGTGTATATAAACGTATGGAGTTTGCGTCAGATAACTGTTTTTTTTTTTTTTTTTTTTTTTTTTGAGGATGGCTAATGTTGTTTGTATGATGATTATCATGATTGTATGAAATGTTTTTGTTAGTGATTGTGACATTTAATGTATAGAGCATGGTATAAAGCAGAGAAAGGACAACTTAAATCATTTTTACATGGTCAGCAAGGGAAACAGCTAAGCCAATAGCAAGTTACAGGATTGCAAATCAGACAGAATGGGTGTAGCTATGCTTTTTACAATGAATGTGTGGATGGCACAAAAATTAGGCTACGAATTACAAGTAGGTGAGCAAATGCTTCATTAGCAAATGCCTTTCTACATCATTTCTCATGTCCATCTCATTATGGGTTAATTTGCCTTTGCTTATTCATGGCCAATAAGTGTCCTCTATGAAGCGTAGCTTAGCTGCTCATTTCTGGTCCGTGTGGATGGCCCTAATGCATTCACACAATGACTAAGAATACCGGCCAAAATCTTAGGTTAATAAATTATAGGGGATAACATCTGATTTCAATCTACACATGTATTTTAATACAGGTTTCAGACTGTATAGTTTTCATGTCAATGTGTTTTATTTTGCAGCATCATGGACAAGTATTAGAGCTGCACTATGCCACAGCTAGGTAAGAAGATATCATTACTGGCATATTTCTTCATGTGCTCATTTAGTGATTGAATTGATATAATGGAAACATTAGCACTAACATAAAAAGGAAGACTATAACAAACAATTTGTGCCTGTTAAAACACTTAGAATAGATGGTAACAGACACATAAATCATTCACTTATACCAAACTTGAACTAAGACAGTAGGGTGAATATAGACAAAATATATGTAGAATACTGAACAAAGACCGCAAACTGAGTTACAGTATTTTGTAGAAAATTAAAACATGATAAGAACCAATACATCAAACGACAATAGGTCAAATGTGTAGAATGCCAAGCAAATAAGGATAAGTGTGTGAAATTAAGCAACATGTGTGTAGTAAAGTCACCATATATATAGTGCAATGAATAAAGGAAAGAGATACAAGAAACCAATCAGAGTTTATCTAAAGGTACTGCACTGAAATCATAGGTTCTGATTAAAAGTCAATAGGCGAGCAAAAGCTAAACATAGTAATGCAATGTAACAATCCATGTTTTTGCGATTAGCAAACCTCTTGTTTGAGAAGCCATTTCAGTATATCATCTTATTTAATTATTTTTATTTTTAGCATTAATCTGATGGAATATTTTAACATCAAGATGAATGCAATACTGCACTAATTACAATATAGTAGTCATTTTTTATGTTTTTTACAATATTGCATATGACTATCTTTGTCCGCAGTTTGTTTTATTTGTAATGCATATTTGTAAAAACTCATTAAAACCGCTATTAAAAAGGTAACAGTAAACCTCATTGGAAAGAAAAGCCTCCCAAATTATTTGCAGAAAATGCTAAATAGCAGAGTATTTTCAGTGAGGTTGACTTGTATATATACATAAATGTAACAAGTGCTGGAGTTTTTAACTCAGAAAATGGCAACAAATTGGGAAGGAATGAAACATTAAGAGACAATGTTACAATGACAAAAGATCAGTATTCTATGACCAGCTGGAGAGAATGTTTTCTCACAGAAGGAAACATGGGGAAACAAAAATGTGCTCTTAGATATGTGGCAGTGAAGAAAGCTAGGAGTGATCTGTTCATTTGAGAACATAGGGAAGGGCAAGATTTTGAAATAATGCTGTAGGATGTGTTTGCATCCTAGACAGACTCTCGTTAATATACTATCCTGTCAATTTACTCTGTATGTTATAGGCTGCTGAGAGTTGACTTGTGCCTGGCCTATAGGGAAATCCCTAACCCTGCCCTAATAGAAATGCTACACATCTGCAAGTCAAATGGCTCAAGAGTCACTCGCTCTAGGGATCACAACCTAGTTTGTGACATTAACAGATCATGCTGGAGAGATAGATATGTCTCACAGGGACTGCCGCTTCTCTGAAATAGACTCCCTATTCATGTAAAACAGAGCTCCTTACTGACCCTATTAAAATGCAACCTAGAAAACTGGATGGGAGACTGCAAGTTCGCTCCTAGGGTCACCCATGTCCCTCATGGAGAGGGGCAGCCAGTGTTGATCACAGACCCGCTCTGTTAAAATTAAATTTGTTCTGCAATCTACCCAAAAAAAGAACAAATGGGGATTCTTGGAATTAACATGGCTAGGCTTGTAAAGGCTGCAGCACCATTAGACTAGTAACCTCCTATAAACCTATGAAACTAGGAGTATGCTTATTCTTTGCCAAATCCAAATCATTGATTGGCTATTCATCCTTGTTTTTAGCATCATCAAGTCAAAACATGTTCTCTGTTTGAGTTAATAGACAGAAATTTAGGGGTATGTCGTTTGTGCTGATCAGAGCTTCCATTTTGTCTGAGCTTTAGTGACCTTTGAATTCATAATCCATTTTAAGGCATGTGCAGATTTTTTCACCCCCATGTAAAGCGTGTTTTTGTTTCATTTTTTCAGTAGCTTTCCAGACAGCAGTCTGTGCTTTTGATATGTTCATTATTGATTGACAGAAATAATTCTATCAATTATCCTCAAAATAAAATGTATTTATCAGCACTGCACCAGTGCTCAATAAAAAGGAAGTGAGACTCTGACTCAGCTGCAACTTGTATGACCACTGTAAGTTAAGTACTAACTATCTAGTTGTACAATAATGTATTAATAAAAGTAATAAAATAGTAATTATTCTGGAAACTAAAGTGGGTTACTGTGAGCAATGTGATGTCTGAAACACACTGGAACCATGCCTTTACCACTGCTTTACTTTTGGTCAGAAAATGCTACTCTGCAATAATGAGCAACATCAGTAGTAAGACATGCAATTTATGGTGATGTAATGTTATTTATTTATTTATTTATTTTTTTTTTTTATTTTTGTTTTATTGATTTACAGAACTAAAAGCAAATCCAGAAAGTAGATGTAGCCTTACTCAAGCCTTAGGAATATGACTGTGGGAAGGAATTAAGGTTTTATAGCAGATAACTAGTTAGTTGGTTTGTATGTAGGTTTGTGCACATATATATATATATATGTAAATATTTTACTTTAGTTACACTTTTCTTGACAGTGTTAGTCCTACTAGGCCAGTGGCTTCTTTTAAGGAGAGATTGGAGGTGGTATTCAACTTCTAATCTTTTCAGTAAATACTGTGAGATCTTTTACATCCATCTGTGCTACCACCAATTCAGGCAGATGGGACCTTGGTTTAATTTTATTTATTTGTGTTTATTCATTATTTAGTCACTTATTTATTTATTTACTTATTTGGCATCGGATTTTTTTTTTTATCCCCGAGTCCTGCTCATTGACTTCGCTGTCTCTACCCAGTTAGCCCCCCTGTTTAATTTGGAACCTGAAATCAAGAGGATAGGCAAGAGTGCTCTGACTCATTTATTTGTGCCTGGGGAAACTTCAGCTGCCAGATTCTTCCTCTATGGTGAGAGTTGAAGGGTATGATTAACCCAGCTTCCAGGTCTAGATATGTGCCCTGTCTCTCCCCAATAGAGCAACCCCTACATTTTGACAGTTCTCCAGGCTCCCCTTCTGCTGCTTGCTACACAAAAAGCATGCCTCCTCATGTTCTGTCATCCACATCAGCAAAACATGCTCACAGGTTCATGACCCATACATTTAACACTAATTGGTCCCACTAAATGCCATCCAAGTGGCACATCAGATCCACCTCCCTCCCTCGAGTCAGTGTGGGCATATAAACAATGACTGCTCACTCCCATCCCACCCTGTTGGCATTAGGTTGGCTTTGACAGCTTAGTAAAACCTCTTTGATAGCTCTCTTTGACCACACATGCATTTTTAATGGACTTTCTGTGCCTGTATGTTACTGCTGCACATTGTTAACACTGTCATATCATTGTTAGATTATTGTAATTAATGACTGAGATGCCTTCATTTACAAAGGAAATGTATTACACCAAACACCAAAGTCTACTAAATGTTGCAACACAGCAAATCAAACTGCAAAACATTTTCTGTCATTTTTTTCATTAAAAGTTTTTTTTTTTTAAACATGAAGGCTAGCTACGATTCTACTTCATATCATTTCAAAATGGTTTGAGACATTTTAACTCTTTATGTTCTTGAACTAATATAAGCTATGATGATTACCCTTTCCTAAACATGCTTACTATCATGCATACCTAAAAGGAGATGGAGTGTGTCGTAGTAAAGAAACAGAAAGTAAAATTCATTGTTTCTTTTTTTTTACAAAACTGTATGTCTTCACTAGGCATTCTTATTCGAATCTTTAGATGTATAATGTACTCAGCGTTTTGTTTTCTTTGTTGCAAACAGTAGCCTGTTTAAAATAGATGGTGAGTGTTAAGAACCTTTAATTTGGTTTGATAACTTGTTCAAGGCATGATTGTCATCATTTAAGCTGCTGAGTCATGTTATTCCTCCCGTATGAATTCTCCTTTTCATTTTATATGCTGAGTCATGTTATTCCTCCCGTATGAATTCCCCTTTTCATTTTATATGCTGAGTCATGTTATTCCTCCCGTATGAATTCCCCTTTTCATTTTATATGCTGAGTCATGTTATTCCTCCCGTATGAATTCCCCTTTTCATTTTATATGCTGAGTCATGTTATTCCTCCCGTATGAATTTCCCTTTTCATTTTATATGCTGAGTCATGTTATTCCTCCCGGATGAATTCCCCTTTTCATTTTATATGCTGAGTCATGTTATTCCTCCCGTATGAATTCCCCTTTTCATTTTATATGCTGAGTCATGTTATTCCTCCCGTATGAATTCCCCTTTTCATTTTATAGCAACTTGATGAGATTTGAATTTGACAAGAGTCAATCCAATCAATAAAACATCAAGCCCAATGTTACAACATGATTTTAGTGTTAATGATTTTTTTTTATTAAACTGAACTCAGATCATTGCTGTGGACGCCTTCCTAGCCTTTCTGCTGGCAGTTGCTGTTTAGGAATTTAGCATGCAGCTTGAGGCAATGCAGAATGCTTGTGTGTTAAGTGTGCACAAATGAAAATATATTGGTAATCTGCAGTGAAATGTAGCCTCTGTGGATCAAGAACAAGCATATTATTTCAATTAAAGTCAAGCAGATATGGCAAAAGTTAACCAATTCAGCCTTTCTGACTTAACAATTGAACAAGTATAGTAAATGTACTACTAACTACCACAACTGTTTTAATAGCAGTGCTTCTCTTACTATTACTTCAGTTAATGAGGAGGACGGGTATATTTCACAGAGGATACCTCTGGTGTGGAACAGACACCCTATGCACATAAAACCTGTGTCTGGACTACAAGGTGTCCTCTGATCCAATACTGACAGACCTACTGAACAACAGCAAGTCAAAAGGCATTAGAAATTCTTTGTTCAGGGATCTAAACCTCTTCTGCAATATCAACAGAACAGTTTGGAGGTACAGGGATATCACATAAAACAAAGCTCATTCCTGAACATTTTCAACTACAACTTAGATCTATGGATGAGAAACAGAATATTTACCCCAAGAATGCCCCCTGTGCTAGTAATAGAGAGATGCAGCTCCTAAATGCTGTATTCCAAGCATGGATCCCCTCAAGTTATCTATGGTATGATCCCAGTTATTCTCATTACGGGTCATATATAATTACTTATCATGGTATGGGTAAGGTCAGTTCTATAACTAAATGTGATAGGTTAGTTCAAGAACAAAAAGGTAAATTGGTTAGGCTTAAAATAGCTAATAAGGGCAGCTAGCCTAGTACTTATCAATGAACCAAAATTTTACTATTGTTACTACTGCTGACATCAGCACTAAATCTCCTGCTGATATCAGCACTAACTCTCCTGCTGATATCAGCACTAACTCTCCTGCTGATATCAGCACTAAATCTCCTGCTATCAGCACAAAATCTCCTGCTGATATCAGCACTAAATTTCATGCTGATATCAGCACTTCTGCTGATATCAGCACTAAATCTCGTGATGATATCAGCATTAACTCTCTTGCTATCATCACTAAATCTCCTCCTGATAGCAGCACTAAATCTCCTGCTGATATCAGCACTAAAGCTCCTCCTGGTATCAGCACTAAATCTTCTGTTGATATCAGCACTAAATGTCCAGCTGATATCAGCACAACATCTCCTGCTGTCATCACTAAATCTCCTCCTGATATCAGCACTAAATCTCCTGCTGATATCAGCACTAAATCACCTCTTGATATCAGCACTAAATCTCCTACCAGCACTAAATCTCCTGCTATCAGCACTAAATCTCCTCCTGATATCAGCACTACTGCTATTATTTCTGAATAGTGTCTGTTTTCTAGGGTAGAGCCTTGATTTTGGCCTAAATATTTGCTACATGCCTCCTAAGATTTCTGATTCTTGGGCAGAACAGTAATGCATACAGTAATATTTTTTTTAGTCAGATATTTAAGTTCCAGGTTACAGAAATACATATCCATGCAAATCTTAATATTTTGCCAATATCATAATGCAAATATCACCAATATTTTAAAAATAGCCCCAGATTTGTGACATTTGACCCTTATTATTTCTGGTTTTACCCAATATTGCTGAGGTAATAACTGGAAATCTGTGCTGTTACATATGCCACTATCTCAAGTACCTTCAATGGCTATTTCATCACAATTATAAATGGTATTTGTTTTACTGTTACTTTGATATTTACTAGGTTATCGTAACTGCGGTGGTGGTGCTGCAGTAGCGTTGTCACCTCACAGTAAGACGTTGCCCTGTTCAATTCTCAGCTAAAGCGTCTTCTGTGTGGAGACATGCGTGAATGGGCATACCTTCGTTGAAGGTTGTGGTCAGGGCTGGCAACTCGGTACGTAAAAATCTACTGCCAATCATTAGCAGACCAGAGTTCCGCTGTGGCGACCCCTAACTGGGAAAAGCCGAAAGATACAACAACAACCAGAGGGCTGGGTACAGGAAGACATTCTCAGATGTAACCTGAACTCATTCAGTGTAAGAAAAGTAATAATACAGAAATTCATGCAAACATTCATATGATAAACTACAATAATCATTCAGAGAGTCCACAGCAAATGATACAAGTAATAGGAAGCATTAATTCAGATAAACATAAAGGCATGTATGTAGCACCTGGATGAGACCATGAGCAATGTTTTTATTTTTTTTCTATTTTGTTATATTTCCCTTTTCCACTCAGTTACGATACATTCTGACTTCTTGCATTTCCCTAACTCCTTACCCAGAGTACCCTGATATTTCCTCTGCATTAAAACATCATGTAAACTTTGCTTGGTGAGACCCTCAACTTCTTTGAAATAGTAGCCTAGTGGTTATATTATGTAAGGTCAGGGGATGGATGAATCTGATGGGGTGAAAGTGATGCAAGACGTGTGAATCATTCCGTTGTGATAACAAGTTATAGACATTAGCAAGGAGGAAGTGATGAAAAATTACATCAGACATGAGGCAGCTATTGTTCCTACATAAAGAGCAAGAGGTATCCTTGTCACTATACTTCCTCCTATAACCAAGCTGTGCCTTCGGAGACTCCTGGCCTCCATTTATGGTCACCCAAGCAGAGGATAAGTCTGCATACACACACACACACACACACACACACACACACACACACACACACACACACACACACACACACACACACACACACACACACACACACACACACACACACACACACACACACACACACACACACATACACATGCACACACACACACACACACACACACACACACACACACACAAATGCACACGCACACATGCACAAACAGACACACACATGCACACACCTCTTAGATAACCATAAGCTGCTTGATGTTGCTCAAATCGCTGCTCACTTAGTTGTCTCAATAATATCTCCTGGGCTGTGATGGCCCCAGGTAATACAGAAGTTTAATATATTATAGCAAACTGTATTTGGTGCAGAACATGAGATGAAGAAAGGGTCAGAGGTCAAGGAAAAATCAATTCTTGCTACATCACCAATGCTGGAGAGGTGTGTGAATGTGGTGTGTGTGTGTGTGTGTGTGTGTGTGTGTGTGTGTGTGTGTGTGTGTGTGTGTGTGTGTGTGTGTGTGTGTGTGCGTGTGTGTATTTATGCGTGTGCGTGTGTGTATTTATGCGTGTGTGTGTGTGTGTGTGTGTGTGTGTGTGTGTGTGTGTGTGTGTGTGTGTATGAGTGTGTGTGCGCAAATCAAACTCAAAGAGTGTGTGTGTCAGCTACTTGAGCAGGGACAGGAAGTACTGGTTGGACAGAGAGAGTGCTGGAGGTCTTGGTTTGGTCACTCAGCTGAGATATCAACTCTATAGCTGTGCCAATGGGGAGTCTTATTGGGGATCTGGAGAAGAAGAGAGAAACCAGGCCCAGACTGACTGTGGTCTCTGTGTACTCTTAAGGTAAATTGCACACGATGCAGAGTGCTATATCTGGAAATGCTGTGTGCATACCTGACATCCTCCCGGTATGTACATCCCTTACTCTTGCCAGTAGTGAGGATTGAGATTCTTTGATTTCTGGGCCAGTGGTTGGGTGTCACAGGCAGTATTAAGGCATTGCATTGTGGATAATATAAACTCAAACCCTGGCTCTGCTATAGCTGCAGCTTCTCTGTTTCTATGTTCTGTTCCTATTACCTCAAGAATCAGCTACAATGTCAGCTACCTTAATCACTAGAACAAAAAATTACCAATCTTTCAAGCACCCCACCAGAACCTTGCCCATCTCAGTAATATAACATACTGTCTCAGAACAGCAATTGAACTGCCCTTCAAATTACATAAAAAAAATCAGAATTAAGCAACATATACTATGACTCATCTAAATGTATACAGCATAAGGAAGAGAATGGTCTGCCTGTAAACATGTATCATTAAAAACTGACTAGATATTCTAGATATGATTTAATCCTAGCTCAAGGATGTTATTTGAGTTTCAGAACTGATATTGAATAACTTTGTCATTTTCTTTAATAATAGACCAAGCAAAAATTGCTGAATGTGCTCTGCTTTTAGAAAGGAAGAATCCTTCAACTATAGTTACTCCAGCGGGAAATAATTACATAAGTACAAACTCACTGAACTGTCTACTTGCCTCTGTTATCATTAGCAGTCACATTAAAATATGTATGGCCATGACTTATATTCCCACATTCTAGCCCTAATATATTTGAATCAACTATTCACAATATCCTAAGCTCAGTATAAAATAAAAACATAAAATGAAGATGAAGGGATATTTTAACACTGATCTTCTGAGACACAGAATTTTGCAAGTTAACCATTTCATAGTTTAGAATATTCTTATCCAAATGATTTAACATGTCTACCAAATCCAACCCATTGTACAGTAAAAGCAGTGTATCAGACTTAATTATGACAAGTATATCCATAAAATTTGTGAAATAAAATGTCTCCCTAATATCTAAGTGATCACTTCCCTGGGTAAGATGCACTATCATTTAAATCTATCATGATCTCATTTAAATCTACCAGGATTACTTGCCTTTCTAAATGACTTCACAAAAATACACATATACTCAATACAAGAAAAGGCAAAATCTATAGGTTAGTACCATGCTAACTACCTTGTGGGCCATCTTAAGCTTAGCCAGTTATTTAATGTGAAAATCAAACACTGAGCCTTGTGTCTGTAAGGTAACAACCTTACTCCTTATGCTAGCCTCCCAACCCAAATGACCTATGATCACTGCTACCATATTGCACTGTTTACATTTAATAGAACTTTCAGCTTAGCAAGCAACTACCCTTATAAACAGCCACTCACTTCAAATACTTAGCTATCTGGCTTCACCTGAACCTAATTTTTTAACATTATATTTATCTTCAAAACTAAACATTCTATTTTTCTGGTCCAAAATGAGCTCCCAGTTTTCTCCCCCTTGTTACAAGAACAGCCACATGCAAAAAAGTTTGTATGGGATAAGTAGAAAATGGCCTCTCAACCATAGGCAATGCTTCCAAGAAAAATCTGACCTCCCTCTAAATCGCAACTAATACCTGTAGATTCATCTCATCCCCCCCCCCCCCCAAAACAGGGCATCACTGCAATGTCCTTTGAAAGGCAAAATGACTTCCAATTAAGCAAAAGTGTACTCTACTCCTAGCTTCCTGACCTATAAATTAAATCTTCAGATTGCCCCTTTGTTGCTACCAGATTACAATATACACTTCCTATAACTTTATATTGCAGTCTCACAAAACTCCAGCTTTACCTACCTCTAGAAAGAGAATTCAAGTTTCATACTGCAGATTTTAAAACCTCCACCCCCATATTTGCAAATCCCCCCACTAAACATACAGTAGTTCTCTTTCTATTTAGCATTCCCTAGCCAACTAAAAAAAAAAAGATGAATCACAAAACCTTTTTTTTGTGCAATCCAGTAGGTGGCATAATTGAAATCCATTCCCCTCCATCTAGCCTTTTATTTTCTTCATATACTAAACTGTGCTGCTCTATCAGGAAAGTCTCTCCCACCCCATTCATCATCTTCCTTCCTTTCTTAATTATTTCCAGCCTTCTATACTCCCTCCTACCTGTACATTTTCATGTGTATACTATGTATAGGATAACCAATTGAAATGTTGGGACCCTCTAAATCGAGTTCCAAAATATAGAAACTGAATGGCTGAAAGAATAGACTTTGATATACCATGTCCAAGATTAGAATTCTCAGAATATTCCTTTTTCTTTGAGGTAAGAACATCTTGTAGTTGGTATATATAAGTTTGAGGGGGCTTGTCCCCCACATGGGAGGGGTACAGGGTGCTTGAAGGTTTGAGATGAAGAGTGATCATTGAGTTTTGCTCTTCACCTACGTATGCTAGATTTGATCCAGTTATAGAATTTGTCTTCAGTTTAAATGCTGAATGTTAGTCATAGGTCATAAGTAGTTATTATGCATGCAGTCCAGGAGATTGCACCCAAGCACTGTCTGGTTACATGACTTGTTCAGTATCACACAGTATGCAAATGAGGCTGGAAAGATTCAAACCTTGTATCATTGGCACAGAAAGTTGCTCATTAACAAATCAAAGCTTTTATCCTCTGTGCTAAGTCCTGGATAAAAAGGCCTCAACCTCTGCACCCTTGCATGAAAAAAGCTCATTAACCTGCTATGCTAACTAAGTTAAAGGCTTTCAGCCCTGCACCCTTGCCACAGAACATAATGGCATGAGTCTGCTGTACTAATTGGTATTTTTTTCTCTTAATTGTAGCTATTCTTTTCCTTAAGTTGTATTTTAGTTATAGTGCTAACCATTTGCTTACACAGCATGCTTCACTATTTATCACTACTCATGCATTTATTCAAAAAAGTCAGTTTTGTCTTTTCCCTGTTGTACTTCCCCAGACTGGCACTAAAAATGGTCCATTTGGATCAGTTTTCTACCATGGTTAACAAATGAATATAAATACAGAAGTAAACAAATGAATGATTGAATAAATCCATAACTAAATAAATAAATAAAGTCTCTTCAAGAACTGAAGGAAGATCTGGTACAAGATGAACAAAATGATGGAGAGTGTCCCCTCTCCACCAGTGCAGCAACCCCATTCAAGCCAGTCATACATTTAATTCCCTTGTGAGACCCATCCTGAGCAAGTATTTTCCACTAAAGAAGAAATTGCTTTAGGGGCAACAGTGCCATAAATAACACTGAATATGAAATCTCTTATTAATACCAGAAATTTTATATAACAAAAAACGCTGGAAAAGAGTCACAAAAAACTAAATGAAAAAAGTTGGCCCTTTGGTAGTTTCACACTAAGTTCCATACACCAAATATAGCACATAATCTGCATAAAGAACCAGGTGTCCAGACAAATACATCCAAATGGACAATATTGTTTTAAAAGATGTAGGTTGTACAGTTAAAATGATCAGAGGTAAATGTAATACTAAAGGACTGCTTTATATTTCTATTTGTGACCATTGCAGAAGTTATTACATGGGAAAAACTGAAAGGAAACTTAAAGCTAGGATTTATGAGCATTTGCATGCAATTTCTAAAAGGAATATTAACAACACTATATTTAAGAATTCTGTAAAATGTCAGGGTTTTACAAATTTTAGATATGGAATTTTAGAATTGGTACCTTTGAATCCAAGGGGAGGGTGGTGGGAACTTTTTATTGCACTTAGGGAATTTTATTGAATAATCAAGTTAAAAGCTTATTTACCACCAGGAATTAATGACTTGGTTTATATATGCCTGTCTTGAAAAAGAGGGCTTTAAACCTTTAAATTATTTATTTGCAATATTTATTTACATAAAACTGCTACAAAATACGCTTTTTATTTGTATTATTATTTTTTGATTGCATTTAATATTGTATAAAAGATTATCATTATGATGTCTTATTCTTTTGTGTGCAAAGGTAAATGGGGTACCTTAGCCTTTAAGAAAATAACAAGATTTGTTTTTTATTAACCATTTTAATTGCCTTATTTATGTTAATTAAATTTCTAAGTATTTAAGCAAGTGTTTCTGGGTAGGGCTTTGTTCTGATGAAGTTCCAAGTTTTGGTAGGGATGAAAGCGCATAATCTGTATCGATTAAAGTTTGTTCATGGATTTCTTCGTCTGGACGCCTGATTCTTTATGCAGATTATGTGCGATATTTAGAGTATGGAGATTATTGTGTGAAACTACCAAAAGGCCAAATTTTTTCAGAAATTTTATATGGAAACCATGGAAATTGGTGATCAATCTCAATCACCATGAGTAATTCCTCATACAAAGAAAACAACTAGAAAATAAAAAAATCAAAGAAACAAAATTCTCATGTATCAGAACAAAGCTAATTGTGTTGGCATCACAACCAAGGGATGTGGAGAATATTAAAAGATGCATCTTATTTTGACAATAAGAAATCCAGTAACTCACTGACAATTATGGATGCCTACTGCTTTCAGTCATTAAGATGAATTTGTTCTCCAACTATTCCAGTGGCATCAACTACCCCTACAGGCACATCCTCCACACAAGACTGAACCATCTCTTCATGCGTTTATATCACGCTATCGAAAGATGAAAATAGCAAACGCCATTTCATCGAACCTAAAATATCTAAACCACATATCGAACATTCAAAACAGCAAATTTTTTCCTTGGGAAAAAATTTGCTATTCCGAAACACATACACACAACACAAGCACACCTAAATAACATCAATCCACACACATACACTTATATTCCTACAACTAACCCTACACTAAACTGTACATACAATACTATCTATCCACTTACCTTAACCCAAACCCTAACCCTAAGGTCCATCACTATCGCAAACTCACCTAACCCACGCCCTAACTCATTTAACCCGCCCCTAACCCTAATTCATCTAACCCATGCCCTAACACTAACTCACCTAATCCACACCCTAACCCTAACTCACCTGGGACAGCTATCTCTGATGCAAGGAGTTAGGGGTGAAATCAGGTGATGTTGATTGACTGCTAGTGTAAGCAGGTGAAACTGGGAAATGCCAATTGGTTGGTTGTGTAAGGGAGTGAAGTTGGGAGATGCCAATTGGTTGGTTGTGTAAGGGGTGAAATTGGGAGATGCCAATTGCTTAGCTGTGTAAAGGTGTGAAATTGAGAGATGCCAATTGGTTGACTGACATATCTGATTGATGACTGACACATCTGAATGCCAGTACAGAAAGGAATTCCAATACAGCTTTTATGATCACTATACAAGACACAACCATGTCAGTGCTTTGTGTGTGGTAGAAGTTGCTGCAAGTGGTTTGCTGTGGTTTTTAAAAGTAGAGACAGTTTTAGATGTTTTTTCTACTCTTAACTTTAAGTTGAAAGGCACAGTCCTGGAAAATTGGGCACAGATCTGGCTTCTTGTTTTTGCTTCTCAATGTAAAGTTGAGGGGCAACAGAGCAGGGAACTGCACCAGGCATTTGTTGAGCCAGCTAAGGCTATGCAGTCAACCGCTCAAACATGTCACTAAATATGGTAGAATTGGTCTTAATATATATACATACCCACACACACATACACACACACACACACACACACACACACACACACACACACACACACACACACACACACACACACACACACACTAACTGATAAACTATTGTTGAACATGAAAATATATTAATTGAAAGGACCTGTTTTTACTGAACTCTTACTTTTAGTAAAAACTCCGAACAGGTCTATTCTACATAGGACACTGGAAACTCTTAGCTTTAACTGTAATGCTTCATCACGGTCCTTTCCAGTCAAGACTGGTGATAATCAAACCGAATAGAACACCATCACAAGGGTCAAGTTGTTGGCCCCACAATATTCTCCATTTGTAAATGGCATCATAATGAACAGACACGTCTCAGTAATCACCCTTTATGCTGATAGCATAATTCTTTCTAGAGTGGGCCCATTCACAGCCCACATTTAAAAAAGACTTACAAAGTAGCATTTCCTGATTATGTGGCTGCCACTTAATTAACAGCCTTAAACTTATTAACAAAAGGAAACTAACAACCTTACACTTACAAAAGGACAGCTGTTGTGTTATTTTCTACCTACCAAGTATTAAAAATGTAAGTCCCTGATCTTAGTGAGACCACATAAATGTCAGACTGTTCATATTTCACAACACAAGGGCCTTAGATCTTTCCTGAGACCCCAACATGTCATTTAAAACTCGCAAAAACATGACAGCGGATAAATTGGGTATTTAAAGGCTCTTGCTCAATAGTTTGTTATCTTACATCTCACACTCAGCATGGCACTTGCAAACAAGCTTTTCATTTCTCATCTGTAATAACTCCTTCCCATTATTACTTCAAATTCCTTGAAAAAGACTTTCAAAATTCAAACTGTTATAAACATCATCTGCTGCCCTATTCCTACAAATCAGGGCTACTGTACCTCTCTTGAAAAAACATATTGGTTACCAGTCATAGCTCAATCTACGGTCATGCTTTCAGCATTCATCTTTAAATGAATACTTAAAACTTCCTCATAGAGCTGTCATACACAGTGACAGAAATAATCTGACTTTTACAAGCCCTACACTCCCCTTTAATATCGGTGAAAGGATTTTCAGTAAACTTGCACCAGCCAAAAGGAATCATCAACCACCGAACCTTCGAAATGCAACAAGACTACACTCATTTCAGGCTAAAGATTATAAAGTACATGATAACCAGTTGTAAATATATTTTATTTCTTTTATATTTCACTGAAAAATTTTACTAAAGTTTTTAAAGTCTCCCCAGATATATCTTCACATAAAGCAAAATGTTTTCAGAACTTGTCAATGTATTTTATGTTCTATAGTGGTTGCATTGTCTTGTAATATTTTTATCTCCTCAGCATTGTTTTAACTGCTGCTGTGTTTGTGTTAGTGGCTGAAGAGGCTTCATGGACCAGCCCACCCAGATGAAAAAAAATATGAGGAGGGAAGCTTCTAGCTATCAAAAACAAGTCCAAGAGTCAGGAAACTGATAGCAGCAATACAGATGGGTATACTTCTCCCATGTGGGAAAAGCATACACTCATTAGGGAATTAGGCTAATTTACATGTCAGATTTACATCTATATGCATTCTCACTCTAGCAAACTTAAAAATTGATAGTATAATGAACCCATTTTCCTAGGTAAAACAAGTTTCCCAGCTTTGTGGACCTTGAGCAAACAGGCAAAGAGATCACAAAGACTAATCCATTAATAAATAAGGATTCCCGAATAGCTCTAATATTGATTAATACAACTCAGTATTATACAAGCATCACAGTGCTCCATCAAAGTGCTCCGTCAAAGGGCTCCGTCAAAGTGTTCTATCACAGTGAGCCATCAAAGAGTTCCAGCACAGTGCTCCATCATAGTGCTCCATCAAAGTGCTCCACCATAGTGCTCCATCATAATGCCCCATCAAGAGGCTCCATCACAGTGAGTCATCAAAGTCTTCCATCACAGTGCTCCATTAAAGTGCTCCACCATAGTGCTCCATCACAGTGAGTCATCAAAGTGTTCCACCATGGTGCTCCATCACAGTGCTCTATCAAAGTGCACCACCATAATGCTCCATTAAAGTGCTCCATTAACAGGCTCCATCACAGTTCTCCATCAAAGTGCTCTATCACAGTGCTCCATTGCAGTATAAGCAAATATAGTCCTGTCATCTCAGCTTGATCCTTTAAAACAACTGCTCTACCAATGTATATTAATATGATATCCATTACTGAAATCAATGAATGTAATCAAATAAAAAGACTAGAGCAAGACAACTGGATTTTATTATACCTAGCAAAGACCTTGAGTTAATAGAGAAATGTTACCTGTTATACATAGAGTGAAAGGCAAGCATGTCAGTGATTAACTTCACAAATCTAATACTGATTTAAGCAAAGGGATGTACCATAAAGTAGTGGGAAAAGAAACATAACAACGGTGCTCTTCAACAAGCTTAACTTGACATTAAGAAGAAATGCAGAGTGCTACTAACTATGCAAAGGTACCGTATGTTGGAAATTGGCAAGCAGGTGTAGCCCTAAACATTTTTAGATATAGAAAAAGAAATGATTGCGCAGATAATAGATAAAAGAAATCAGTTGTTATGCACGGCTTTTGTCAGTAAATGTAAAGTGCTTCTTACTATGAAGGACATCTGCAGACAGCAGTCACACCCTAACACTTATTCACAATTTCTCTCACTAAACTGATATCAGCTATATCATTCAATATATCTTTAAGAGACTTTTGCAACACTTCTATTTGAAGGAATCCAATTTAATACTAGAAAATTTAGAAAAAGTAGACAAACTATCAATAAATATATTCAGCCAGTTGCACCTACCCTTTCTTATAACAGCAGCAGTTCTTATCACTAAAACATTATAAGCCCTGTTTAACCATTCCATCACCACCAGTGCAGTTCCCTCACAAGCTGAACATACACAAATTATCCCACTCACTAAGGTATTGTCCACTTCATCACCTTTTATATATAGACTGGTAACACACCCATACCCTGTAACAAAAATCTTTAAAAAGCTCATCTGTTCTCGGATACTAGACCTTCATGCATCTCATCCTGTGGACATGTAGTGTACACTTTGTGGTAACCTTTATGAATCCTACTTGATATTTAAAATTACAACAAAATCAGTAGGAAAATTACACTTAGGAGGTTGGGGTATGGTTATGCTTGCAAGAAATCTGGACAAAGCCTAAAAATGGGAGGAACAAAGGTCTAAAAATAAGGGCATATTTTAAATATTCTCATTCTCCTTGAAGGCTTTGGCCGAGACGTCAGAGAGATTTTATTAAAAGATTTGCTGGATACTGTGTTTGTTGTTTGCTACTTGCTACTTGCTACCTGGTGCTTTTTTGTTGCTTTTCATATTTTAAATATTGCTCTTATAAACATAAAAGTTGCTAGAGTAACAGTTTTTTGTATTAGCATGCATTTTCTGAAGGATATGAAGTCTGCAACTCAAATGTATGTCTTCATTTTATAAATTCATTTCAAAATTCTTTGCCAGAAAACCACACATTTTATGAGGGACAGACCAAAAATTTCAGACAAAAATCTGGACAGCTAAAATGTTTGTAGGCCATACAAACAAACATGGCTTACAGATGCCTAAATGTGGCTCCCAGACAGAGTTTAATATTACAGCAGCACTATTATGGATTTTTTATTAGTATGTCCCAGTGACTATAGTATTATAACTGCACTCCATATGTAATTTGTATCAATAGGACCCAAGCTTTTGAAAATACATTGCAGAAAAGATAATCCAAGATTACTGGATAAACAAGATCACAATTAGAATCCTTCAGATTTCAAAAGTAAGCCCTTGTATATTTATATATCTAACAACGCTTTGATTTCTGCCTGTTTTATGACATAAACAGATGACAGTTAAGTAAACATTTGACATGGCTTAAACCTAGCAGTGAATTAATAACTATTCACTCAAAAAATATAATCTCTGTTGGAATTCACAGTGCTTCGAGTGGTGAGATTCTCTGTAATTCCATTCAAAGGTTTGAATCTAGTGGCCTTGTGATTTAAAGAATCCAACCAGTTAGTAAGTTTGTAACTGAATCCTAAAGCAGAATAAATGCATAACCTGCATATGAATAAGGTAACAGGTTAAAACTCCCACTTTTCTCACAATCCACTAATTTCTCACTTAAACCAAGTATGCAATCCTGTGATACTATAACCAATATGTTGTACTGGCACTCCTCTGTTGTTGATATTCCTTTATTTACTCTGTATATTGCCCTACGTAAAGGCCAGATTCATTACCACCTGCACAAGATATACACTAAGTGTATGCAATCTGTATTCAAGAACATCCCTACCACATTTTTTGTGCTTTTTAGTTACTCAGGTAATTTACACTGTGGACATGTAGTGTACACTTTGTGGTAGCCTTTATGAATCCCCCTTGATATTTAAAACTACAACAAAATCAGTAGGAAAATTACACTTAGGAGGTTGGTGTAGTGGTTATGCTTGTATCATCTTTTCACTCAGAATGGTGTACACTTAGGAATCCCAGGATACGCGTTAATTTATTCAGCCCTTATCTTTATATGTCATTTTCACCTCCTCTTTCTCTTTCTTTCATATCACTTTCTCTCTTTCTTAGCAATATACAAGCTGCTTTATTTGCTACATCAATTTACATTTTTCTTTGCCCATATTCTACTTTTTTTCCATACCTGCACCTCTCCCTATCTAAAAAAATGTACATAAATGGCCTTAATTTCTGTAACACTAAAACAGGTATATGCATTTCAGTACTTTCTTGTTAATATTGCATTATGATTGCATGTAGTTGTGGAGTTATTTTTTGAAGTTTCCACTGAAAGTGGGGGTTTAGATAGTTAAACTACCTGCTGACCGCAGCTAAAATATAAAATAAGGTTAAGTTTGGATATAGAAATGTGGGTTTATTACAAAACCTTATACAGTGAAACATTAAAGCAATTGTGACTTTAATAAACAGCTGCTAATAAAAGGACTATGGACACACTGCCACAAGACCCCCAAAAGTGTAATATAATCCCTTGTGATTTGGAGCTACAAGGCATAAAGGGTACAATTCTCCTTAGATTCTTGTTAGTTTCTGGCAGGCACACCTTGACTAGCAGATTAGAGGTAATTTTGCTGCTGACAAACCCTTCCTTTACACAAGGTAATATATCAGTATTGCTCTGCACAACATGTTGACAATATTTTAGCAGAAGACAGCTTGTATAATGGTGACAGTACTGAAACTATTTAACTTTGGCTAGTGATGTGTGTAAAGGTAGACATGCACCTATTTTTCATCCAGCAAACCAATAAGTTTATATTTCACTGGATTTCTCACTGAAGCAGAAATAAAAAATCAGATCTATATATAAAGATATGAAGGATTGATACCCCCCCGCCCCTTTCATTTGCAATCTATCTACCAGCATGCATATGTTATAGTTAACTTGATTCAACAAACATAGCATAAATGCATTTATTACCAGTCATAATACTATCATTGTTATTTCTACCTTATATTTTTTAAACAGTTATCATATATAGACTGTGAAATAATACATAGGTGTGTGTAGTCATACTTATATTAATGAAAACTGGTGAAAGTTCATCTATAGAATTCTTATTACCTTTGCATGGTTTCCAGAGCATGATAACATATAAAATGTATAATCCAGATGATGGTTCATTGTCTGCTCTATGAAATGTTTAATGATTAACATATAGTTGCTTACTGTTCCTCCATCTGAAAATTAAGCACTGTCTTCCCAGTGTATAGGAATGCTTACAAATTCTGTGGGATTCATCTGGAAAAATAGATACACCTCCGCTGCAGAATATAAATGTTCATTCTGCCCTTCATTAAACACATTAATATTAATTGGCAGTGCAGAATGAAAAAAAAGGAGCTAAAAGGTTTTACAAACGTCAAAAATACTCTGAAATTACAAGAGTGAGTGAATTGTAATATAACACAATGTTTTAGGTGTTATTTTTCTACCAGACACATTTATGGTATCAAACTCCTGCAATTTTACCTAACCTTATTTGGCCATCCTTTGCTTTGAAAACAAAAGCATAAAAGCTGATAAAAAATACTTGATACTTCAGGGGGAAAAAATCAAAGGCTTGCATGATGCTGTTGCTATAGCAACAGAATTTGCAGGAATGGATCCTGCAGCTGTAGCAGTTGGAGCTAAGAAGCATCACAGAAAAACATTACACTCATTTAATCAAAATGTGCTCCTTGCTTTCTTTAGCTATAATATCAGACTTCTAAAATCCAAAACATAGAGCATTTCTTGAATTATAGAACAACAAGATTTGATTAAAAATGTATCATTTTTTTTTATAATGAGCAGGGTGCATACAGTTTGCTGTGGCAATGAAGAGTGATGGTTTATCGCATGGCTGGAGATGAAAATAAAGTGCCGTACACTTGGGGAAGCAATAAACAATATCATATTACATCTGAAGATGAAATCTTATAATAGCAATAGGTACAGTTCAATGAATTCTCTTTGAGTTATTTGTCAGGCAAGTTACTGAATATTTAGGGAGCATACCATGAAGATGTTCCATCATCCAAGGCTTCCTGCTTTGGTTCAGAGCTTTCAAATCTGTGTTCCAGTTTGTATTCTCCTAAGTGTTTGCCTATATTATTAAATGAATGCAATTTTGGTATCCCCTACATTATTAAAGAAAATCAAGTAGCTTTTGTTACAATAATTCTATACTTTTAATACATTGTTTCCATTTATTTAAAAAAAGATAAAAAATTGATGCACTAATGCAGTTAGCTAAAATCCCTTTTCTTTTGAACAAAGCAGATAGGGATTGTGGAAGCAAATTTTGCTATGCCATGGGCAAACTATCCTACAGAGTTTTACACTAATATTTGTAATTGTACCCATATGATGATCACAGAATGTGTTAGCTAAAATATTTGAAGAAAGCTAGAAGATAGGGTTGCCCAGTTAAATTCACCAGACAGAGATGTACATTGACTCACACTTACTATTAGAAGTCATAGGTTCAAAACTTATCAGATCTGCTTAATTATTTCTACTGATCTTTCCTCAGCTAAAGACATTCCTAATGAGAACCCAGAAAACATAAAGCTAATGTTTAAGCTGAAGAGACTACAGATAAGTTTGTTTAAAAGGAAATGCACATTCCCTATTATGTATGCATAAGTCCTGCTGTGTAATTGTGAAGAACTCCACAAGCTGTTGCATGCTTGCTTACTAGTTGCTATAGAAACTGTTGTCCAGAAATGCAGTTGGGTCAGGTCTATTCTGTGTAAACCATACCATGATAAGGACGAGTGACAGACAATGCTGAGTGACCTGTGCGGTAAATGAGGCTGCATTACAGATGTGCATTTGTAACAGCAGACGGAATAATGTAAAAGAAACAACGAGGTGTTCTGCCTCAGCTGAGTAAACCTTGGGAAACAAAATGTAAACAGATTACTTCAAAACCTATTTATACTCACCTTTAAATGTTTTTACTCGGTTTGCAAATAGCAAGAGTACTCTAAGGAAGCCCCCTTCTGAATTCGGTGGTGGGTTCAGAGCACCTAAGATTATTATTTAATTAGTCAAAATTATCAAACAAGATCAGCATGAATAAATTATAGGAGAAGCTAATTTTAGGGTTAGTGAGGCAGAAGTGATTTATCAGAAGCACTCTGTTTTAAAAAAAGCATCAGTCAATTGACCACTTACACACACACACACACACACACACACACACACACACACACACACACACACACCTGCCCATACACGCAAAATCACAGATACACACACACAAATAAACCCACACGAAGACACAGACACACTCATACACACACGCGCACACGCGCACACACGCACACACACACACACACACCCGCCCATACATACAAAGTCACAGATACACAAATAAACACACACAAAGTCACAGACACACTCATACATACACACACACACACACACACACACACACACACACACACACACACACACACACAGAAATATATAGTCTTTAGATATGGCAGAACCTGAGAAAATGAGGCCAATAAAGGCAGTACTGAGATAGACATTATTTCTAAAGCAGGTAACTCAGGAATAAAACCATTTAGTACAGAATCCCAAAACTCTTGTATATACCCTTGGCCCTGGACCAAGATTAAAATGGATGTATATGCAACTGGTTTGGAAATACACAGTGGAACATGCTTAATAAATGAGGTATAAAGGCCATGAATTCCTGGTACACTTAAATATTAGAAAACCCCATCCATACATGAGTCATAGTCAACTCCTAAACCAAAATGGTGAACAACTGTTGCCATCTACAGTTATTTATAGAAGTACGGGACAAGAATGACATGCACACACACACTCGCACACACACACACACACACACACACACACACACACACACACACACACACACACACACACACACACACACACACACACACACACACACACACACACACCTAGGGGAATTTAGAGTTACCCATCTTGTCAATGGGCGGACTCAGAATAAAACCTTCCGGAACAAATGAAGGATATGCAAACTTAGCACAAACGATACCCCCAGCTGAGACTCTGACCAAGCAACCTCTTGCTGTGTGGAAACACCCGGACCCATCACCCCTGAATTTCCTTGGTTATGAGACCACTTCAAGCATATTTTCTATGTCAGAATCATTCTGATAAAACTTGAAAGGAAGTCTAGCAGTGCACGTCCTGCATGTTTTGATATAAGGAGAACCTTTGAATAATCTGCAGTAAGGTAGAATGTGTGTTAAGTTCTTTTTTAAAGTTCTCTGCTTTGGTACTACATATCTTGGGTAGAAGTATGAAAACCAAATTATTTATTACTGTTTCTCATGAATGTCAGGAGGTTAATTTCTTCAAAGAATCACTTAAGATTACTGAAGACATTCACTTGCTTTTCTCCAAGAAATAGACTTTTGTTTTCTACTGTTTTTCTTGTCAGTATTCCTTCCTTTCAGATGATATACTCTGAAGGTAGTGCAGACACCTTTTTCTCATTAATGTTATCTTTACTGTGGAGCTCTTCTCCAATGACTAATTTCATGTAATACTACCTTCTTGTTTGTTGTTACCCATATGCAAACTTGTAATCTGAGTGTTAATTTTATTTTGTATTTAACCATTAATGTTATATTCTTTGTGGAGCTTTTCTCACTGGGCCTCCACTGAAAATGGACTCTGAACTTTCCCGCTAAACAAAGTGCAAATAAATAATAAAAAAATACATTTTTATTTCAGACCATGCAGCACTGCAGTTTCATGAGCTGTTTAAGCTGTTGTGAAACCAATGGTTACCTGCCAGCTGGTCGCCTCAATCACAGTATTAGTTCTGAATGCAAGCAATTTTAACCTAAGACCAAACTTTCCTTCAATCCAACATCATTTGCAGATATGTACAACGATTTGTATACTCAAGTCATCTGCTGATTTATACGAGTGCATAGCAGATGTTAGAAACAAGGTGCCATTTATTATACGATGAGATAGCGAGAGGGTCATAAAGGCATAGGACTAAGTGACTTATCCAATGTAATTAAAATAAAGCTCCACAGTGATCCAGAGCTTAAAGCTGCTTTCTCATGTCTAGCATCTGCAGTTTAATCCTGCCATTTAGGTGCTGATGATTAGGAAAACTTGTAGATTTACTAGGGTTAACCAAGTTAAAAGGAGAAATAAAACCATTGCAATTGCAAATAATTATTATTATTACTATTATTATTATAATTATTATTATTACTATTGCCTGGAATAGGCTCCCACTAGAAATCAGGACCCTTACACATCCTAAACAATTTAAGATGGCCACCAAAGAGCACTTTAAAAGTCACTGGTCCTGCCACTGCACTCTCCCTCCTTAAACATCCCCTACTTCTTATACCTCAATCTACTTTCTGCCCTTAACTTACTCTTCTCACTAGCTCTCTATGTAATCTTCCTTGACTACTCAATCTACTGTCTTCTAAAATCTTTTAAGCAAATCACATCAGAGAAACATTCTATTGTAATTGTCTTGCCTTCATGCGACTACATTATGATAAAACCGGGTTTTGGTAACCACTTAGCCCAAAATCTATACTCATCTCAATGACATATTTCTTTTTATACATCTTGAAATAGTTGTGCTATACTCCTGATTACTGACACTGTATAACATTGTATTGCTACTTAATGCCTTGTAATAATCCTGTAACATTGCTTTTTAATGCTGATTTATAATGAAAATTGTATAATATGTTGGAGCTTTTCTCCCCGGGCCTCCACTGAAAAAGGGCTCTTTAGCTCAGTTGGACAATCCCGGTGAACAAATGTAAAATAAATAAAGAGTAGAACTATGCCGATCTAAGTAGTAGAAAGAAAAACACAAAGATCAGTATACTTTCATGAAACAAACAAAAATTAACAGCAAATAAAGACACTTGTTTTGTATGTGTGTTCTTTAACGTGTTCAGGTAAATTTCATAGCAGTACATAATACCTTGTGTAATATGTGTATAAATTGTAGTAATTCAAACGTAGCACTGACAGTACAAGCTTAGTTATGTTTACTGGCTGCCCATTCACTGTCTCCTTTTTATTTCTTCCTAGACGTGAACTCTAGTGTTCCTCATTTTCACTGTATATTAAGATTAACAGAGCTTGTATTTTTGCATGAAGGATTAGTTATAGAGTGACATTTACATTAATTGTATTACTTCTTGAAAGCAAAACATACCGTTATACCTTTAATTTTAAGTAATACTGTAGTATCAAAGGAACTTCTCTCTTGCAATAAAGCAATTGCTCTATATTGCCCTGAAGCTTGAACATTTACTCCTCTGACTAATAAATAAGAAACCAAGCATTCCATTGCGTTTGGCACTGACATTCTGAGTTGTTTGTATAGACCAGGTTTTACCTGTAACCATATAAAGACTTTATTTCAGAAGTGCCCAGATTCCATTCTATTATCTAACTTGCTATATTTCATTCTGCCCTAATTTAACCCCTGCCGTATGCTGCTTTAAAGTGGCATGCTTGTAGAGGTATTAGAAGTTAATAAATCATATTATTTACTGAAGTCATGTAATATCTATGCTGTGAAAACACATTTGTCAGCTCTGATCTCATCAGCAAATGACATTGTACCATGCACTGTAAAAACTGAGAATTTAATAGCCTGTCAAAAAATGTGTAATTTATTTTATTTTAGAAATACAGATTGCTGAATCAGCTCTTATGACTGTACTGCACTTTTTTTGCTCTCTCTATGGATATCAAATCAGCCTACATATCATATGTGATTCTAAGGGAATCATTTGGCTTTTTGTACTACGGGTAAACTTAACTAGGAACATTTTTATCTTAGAGGCTTTAACCAACCAATGAAATAAAATGATAATACTTACATTTATTGAATTCCTTTACAGGAATGTCATTATGAAAAGGACCATTTGGTTTTAACATTTTTCTTTTGCAGCCAATGTAATAGTATATAAAAAAATCAATTAATGACAACTTTGAATGCATTGTCATTTGCAAAAAAATATTTATAAACAAAAAGAAAAAGTTTGGTTCCTATCAGTATCTACAAAGAAAACCATGAGCATGATTTTCACAGCCTGCATGGTGTCATAGTCAGTTGTGGTGTTCAGCGCGTATGCCCAGAAACAAATATGTCTACCCTTGGGACTTGATAGCATCCAGTTATTTCCTGGACGGCTTGTACCCTATGATAAAGAGAGTTTGCATTCATGCAGCTGTTCCTTAAATGATTGATTCAAATTTGTGAGGTGTTATGTAATCCTGGAGGAGGTAAAGCTAATCCAAACTGCACAGTATAAGCTATGGATACAGTACTGTGCCATACATACAATGAGGCATACATGAGATTTGTACACAACAATAGCACATGTAATAAGTATACAGGCAATATACAAATGTGCCTCATCCTTCTATGTTAGCTGCTTATGTTACATTCCTTCAGCAGATTGTTTCTTTATGCATTGTATAAGCAATAATTCCTGTAAAACATTATACACGGGTTGCAATACATCTTTTCCTGGGGTATGATTACACCTGATGCAATTTTGACCAGATATAGCCAGTTCTGACTCCTGAGTCCTAAGCAGGTTTTAGGTAAAGAGCTCTCAATTGGCAATTACTATATCAAGTCCCACTTATAGCACTTACACAGACTTACAGAGACAACTGCCTTCAGTACGGCAAGTCAACATTCATGCTTTGTCATTGTGTATTTTACAACAACTGCACTTGGAATTTGCTTAAAATTAATTTTATGTAGGGACCATCACCCTGCACTACCCCCAACTTTATAATCATATTCAGTATGGCAGTTAGTTGGAGAAAAAGCAAACATCCATTTTCTCCATACAATAATTTTACTTTGCCCTTTTCTTTAGCAGCTTTGGAACAAGAAAGTTACATTTTCAAAAGACTGTGCTTGAATTACTTTTATTCAAGTAACTGAATTCTAAAAAAGAAATAAAAATATGACACCTTGGATATTATTTACTTTGATTTTGTTACATAACTTTATACACTATTTATTATCTAAAAGTGCTGCTATAAAACTGAAACATTGACTGCATGCACAATTGATTGGTTTCAAGCTAAATCTCAGAGAGCAACATGCCCACTTTCCTAAGAAATGGAAAAGAAAGGTGAGTAATGGAATGTTATTGGTGATTCTTAGTTAAACGCTGGAGAATATTTGAAAAAGGGCATATCCTTTTGCTGTGAGAAGATGCAATCTCTGAGTTAGACTATGTAACAGTGGCAGGGGAGCAAGCCAACACCAGTATTGTTATATTATACCTGCTGTCCATTGTTATATACTCTTCTTCATGTACCAGCAAATGTTTTCTTTTTTGTAAACTGTATATATTTTTGTAATTATGGAGCTTTTCTCCCCGGGTCTCCACTGAATACCCCGGTCAACAAATGTCAAATAAATAAATAAATAAGAACACATAAAGGATGTGAGGTTTTATTGCTGCTTTCTGATCATTGCATTCTGCATTGACAAATATTTACCATTTATCTTTAGATCCACCCTTTTTTTACAGTTCATTAACATAAAAAAGGTGGCATAACAACAGCTGTTTATCATTTGGGTAATACAGGAAGAGAACATTTAGATAAGCTGAAAAACTATATAAGACTGAAGAAGAGCAGTTTCAGGCCTAGCATTAAAAATGGCAGTTTATTCAATGTGGTAACTATGATGCATCTAGGTGGCAATGCTGGCAAACGTGAAACTCATCCAGAAATAAATGACACTCTTTCAACTTTCTTGAAAGGAAGACTATTTCATAGCTGCTCACTTTCTTCATTGTGGTACATATGGTTCAATTACTAAATGTACAGTCCTAAAAGGTAAGTCACAAAAAGATGCACCCTGGGACATTTTATTTTTTCAGTTACTGAATCTGATGTGTTTTATTAGTGTTTAGTATTTGGCATATTTATTGTGTACCCAAGGTTTCAGTGATTTCTTTATTGATTGATTGATATAGCAGTCATTTTTCTACTCAATATGTATATTTATAAGTAGCAGAAATGTCAACATCCCTTATTTCTTAACTCGCTAAAACACTAAACTGCAGCTGAAATAACTTCTACTTAGAATATGGGACAATAAAGATATCACCTTAAGATCAATCGTAAGCTTCTAGAGACAGATTACTATCTGGGTGACAGGATTCCAGCCACATCCAGTAAAACAAACTTCAGACACTATTATGGAACTGCAAATAGTCAGATTTACTAATGTTAACAGAAAAGGTACATGAAATCTGCTTTAGAAAGAACACCATCCAATGGCAGCTCTCAACCCATTGTCTTCCATTGTTACTCCATAGGCATGAATAACCATGCAGTTACTCACACTAGGATGCAGAAATAGCCAAAAGATCATCCAGCACTAATCAAAGAAACATTAATACTGGATAGTCGGCAAGTGTATCAGAAAACAATCAAAGGTTGGATTCAAAGAATAAAATGATTATCTTTACCACTGGCATCCTAAGCCATGCTGATGGGTACATTAAACCACCTGATCTTTATAGATATTCCATTCAGATATGTTGTCTCTGCTAAGAATGAAAAGGCTGAGAAATTGAAATAAGGGTAAGTCATGTTCGCTGATCTGTTGCAGATCAACAGATCATATACAAAAGACTTGACAATTCCTAAATAAGCTGAGTTTTACAGACAAACGATGATGTTACTTTTTAGCTTCTATTTACATTTTTGCACTGTATTCTATGATTTTGCAAAATGGGGGAATTGTGATGCTTAGAAGTTTTTTTGATTAATACAGCTAAATTTCTCACTGATAATTATTCCATATTTTTAAATAAAACTGATTTTGGAAAATAACTTTTTTATCTCTGTGATGCCCCAGCACTGGCCCAGTAATCAAGGGGCCTCAATCCTCACCACTGGCAACAGCAGGGGATGTACACCCTGGGAGGATGACAAGTACACACACAATAAAGTGCACTTTCCCTTAAGACCACACAGTGATCACAGTCAGTCTGGGGCTAGTTTCTCCCTCTTTCTCCATATTCCCAATATAACTCCCCACTGGCACAGCTATAGGGTAGGGTTGAGATCTCAGCTGAGTGGCCAAACTAAGATCTCCAGTACCCTCTCTGTCCAACCAGTGGTTCGTGTCCCTGCCTAAGTAGCTGACACACAACTCTTTGAGATTTGATTTATATACAAACACACACACACACACACACACACACACACACACACACACACACACACACACACACACACACACCTAGGGAAAGCTAGCACAGGTTTACTAACTATGCCCCCTTCTGCCCAGACTATAAGGTAGTTCCAGCTGCCACCATCCAACTCTTATCAGCTACTTTAAGGCCCTTAACGAAGGCTGTCCAATCCTACTGTGTAATGTTGCTATTAATCCAAATGTTAGCCTGACCAAGAGCAAGGCTATTTAGGAGTGGCCTGTACAATGTTACCAAATAGATATGCAAGTACTGTAAGAGCTTAAATATGTCTCACAGATATCAGCTACAAAGACAGGTTTAAATATATTTAATAATAAATAATAAAAAAACAAGACAATACTCAGTAAGTAATCAGTTACATCTGAGTTTAAAATCACAGGAAATATTTAAAACAACATTGTAGGACAGCCTGAAATAAATAAAGACAACATCTAAGCTATACTTTGCTATATTCCTATTTGAATCTAAAAGAGTTAGTATCCCCTAGAAACTGATTTACAGAGAGTGAATGTTGTCCGATCAAAGACAGATACAAAATGCACTGTCTCTCTCTGAGAGCATTTTTAAATTAGTATCAAATATTACTGCTGGTTTTATTTGGATGACATCACTTTCTCTCACCTGACTTCAGTTCCCAAGCTAAACCCACTTTGTCAGAGACTAACAGAATTTTAGTATCTCTCTGTGAAAATACATAGCCTTCAGATGTTTGCTTAGAGCTGTGCAGTTGCTAGGAAGTCATAAAGTAATAAAACACTTCCACATCTCAAGCTTAGCAATTACTTCTCTTTCAAGACAATATAAAAAAACTTTTAGCTCTAGACATTGTTTCTGCTACTGCACTGAAACTGAGATAACATCTCTTTTATTTTATGGTTATGAAACAATTTCATTTCAATTATCTGCTCTGATTTTTTTTTCAAGTAACCTCCTGTGTTCCATTTTTCCATTAAACATATACATCTAAGCAGTCACAATAGTGCAGGCACATTCCTGTTCTATTCCATTATGGCATGCTGTGGTTACATTTTATCTCAGTAGTTTACACACACTTCTGTATAAATCATATCAATATTCACAAATAACATATAACTATTTACAAAATTCCAGATAGCTGGGCTGGCAGTATTTCCTTTTCCTTTTTCTGACAATCTCTGTCAATAAGAAATACAAGCAAATACAAGGAGTGGTTATATGAGCCAAGGCTGAGCCATATTCTGTTAATTTAGCATCCAGTGAGTGGGAGTGTCTGCATTTATACTTTTCTGATTTTTATCAAACCCTTTGCTTTCATCTATACTTTTTAGACAATTACATTTTATACTTGTTTTCTAATGAGCAAAAGTTTACAGAATTTATTAATAATTCCAAGTCCAAGTACTTCTTTTCTATGTTCTCTGCTATTTGATCTAATAATAGGGTAGTTTTTTATGGATGTGGAAATGCATGGCAGTGGGAGTAGTTTAAAGTCAAGAGGTTATTGGAAGCCCACCTTTACAAAATGTTAAGGCACCATGAGCAGGAAACATAGAGACACCAAATCTAATGAAGTCAAATGACATGTAATTGGGTTAGCCAGACTCAGAACATTAGAAGGAGAGTTTAATCATAATTTAGATAAACTAGTACAATTTTTATGGATAAAATTTTAGAGTACTCAATGCACAAAAAAAAAAAAAAAACCTCATTAGTAGTGTCAGAAAAGACCAACATTGTAACTGTTCATTGCTGTTAAGTAAGGATTTAGAGGTTAAAAGCTCATGTCTTTAGTAACTTGTGCATGCTTGAATATAGCTTTAACAACAAGTATCTCTGTAGCAACTGGAAAATGATTTTGGGTAACTTCAACCTGGGATGTGTATTAAGGGATGCTCCTTTGTATGCAGCAACAACTTTAAGGTAGATTTGGAAAATGATGCATATTGAGGAATAAGCAATAAGTGAACTAACACATATCCTATAGTGTATCTGTTCTGAGAGTGTGACATCATACTTGCGAATAGTGGCCATCCCCAATAGCTTGCAATTCCATACTTGTTTTTATGAAAGACACACGGGAGTACCTAGAATTCCAGTGTGCACTAGATATGCCTCTGCTCACAATGGTAGATAGTTAAAGTGCAGTCTGCTACTTGATATAGTAGACTGTACCTTTCCTAACTGCCTTACGCCAAAGTATTACAGTCCATCATAAGACCTGAATTTTATTCATAAAGAATTCAGTCATTATAAATGAGGGTGCACTACAGGTCAATACAACTACAGGTCAATACAATTTTATGGTAAAATGGGGTCTGGTGTTGTGTGAGCTCCCACTGGAAGGAACTCGGCAGTATCATTCTGGATGGTGCAGTGGTGCAGCAGTAGCATTATTGCCTTGCAGCAAGAGGTTCTCCAGTTCAATTCTGGGCTGGGGTGCCTTCTGTGTGGACTGTGCATGTCTTCCCTGCATTTGTGTGGGTTTTCTCTGGGTGCTCGGGTTTCCTTCCATGTTACAAAGACACACATCTGGAGTGTTTCTTCCCAGGACTCTGCTGAAAATTGGCTTTGTTCTAAGTCGGACTTTCCCTGTAAACAAATGTTAAATAAATAAAATCCTAATTTGGGGGTAGAGCAAGGTAGCTGTGATGCTCTTAGGCAGGGAAAACCACACAAAACTTATCAGAAACCATGTATGAAAATGTATACACTATTAGGTATAAACACAACCTTGCAGAAGTCAGAGGAAGAAGGAAATCTGAATGATGAGTCAGACTGACTGCTACATATTACCATTTGAGCATAAACTAGTGTTAAACTCAAGGGGTCTATTAACATGTTGTACATTTTGGGGGATTATCTGTATATTACACATTTCCATATTAGTTATAACTGTGTTTATGTCATCTCTTTTTAGTATAATAAACATGGAAATATATAGCTTGGAAGGAAGCATTGTAGTCATTTGAATTTTCTTCAAGGTTACAATGCTACACTGTTTTACTCAGAATGCTACATTGTTAATGCTACACTGTTTTTCTCAGAATGTCACACAGTTTTACTGAGAATGCTACACTAATGCTACTCTTTTTTTTACTCAGAATGCTAAGCTGTTAATCCTACACTGCTTTACTAAGAATGCTAGAATGCTACACTGTTTTACTCAGAATGCTACACAGTTTTGCTCAGAATGCTACACTGTTAATGCTGCACTTACTCAGAATGCAACACTGTTTTACTCAGAATGTTATACTGTTAATCCTGCAGAGTTATACTAAGAATGATAGAATGCTATACCGCTTTACTCAGAATGCTGTGCTATTAATGGTATACTGTTTTAGTCATAATGCTACACTGGTTTATTCAGGATGATGCACTGTTGATGCCGTGCTCTTTTACTCAGAATGCTACACTGTTAATGCTACAGTTTTACTTAGAATATTATACTGTTAATGCCGCACTGTTTTATTCATAATGATACACTTTTATTCAAAATGCTACACTATTAATACTACACTGTTTTACTCAGAATGCTACACTGTTGTCGCCATACTGACTCAGAATTTTACACTGTTAATGCTACACTGTTTAAATCAGAATGTATACTGTTTTGCTCAGAACGCTACACTGTTTTAATCAGAATGCTACTCTGTTAATTCTACACTTTCACTCAGAATGCTACACTGTCTTACTCAGACTGCTATACTGTTTTACTCAGGATGCTTCACTTTTAATGCTACACGGTTTTATTCAGAATGTTATGCTGTTTTACTCAGAATTCTGTAGTTTTACTCACATGGCTACACTGTTTTTCAAAGAATGCTAATGCTATGCCTCGCTATTAATGCTATACTTTTTTATTCAGAATGCTACACTGTTTTACCTAGAATCCTACATTGCTTTATTCAGAATGCCGTACTGCTTTTGTCAGAATGGTATACTGTCTTGCTCAAATGTTAGGCTGGGCAGGAATGCATAGATTTGATTGGATCATTTTAATTGTATACCACAGCTTAGAAATCTTTAAATGTTTTCTTGCACTTTTTCTGGTTATTTGGTGAAATGGTAAAATCAGATTTCCAATTCTGAGTGTGTTTTTTTTTTCTTTTTGTGTTACATTTGCCATTTTTTTACCTCAGTATACTAATTCCACAAAGAAGCCATTTGGTTTGGGTATTTTGTCTCTCTCTCTCTCCTTGTATTGCCTTATTTATGTTTTGTATTTTTGCATATATGCAAACTTCATTCAACAGTTTTAACTTCAAAGTAACTATTATTGATGCCCATTGAACAGGACATGTTACTCTTTTCAGTAATTAATAGTTTATTCGACAATTTTAATTCTTGTTTAACTTTCTGATGTATAAGGTAAGGCTGCTCTTCTACTAGTTTCACCGTTTCATCTGGAAGTCTTTCAACTGTCTTTTGCCTTGGAATAAGTCCCAGATGTCTTGCAGTGACTTCTTTATTTATGTGTTGCTTTTTATATCTTCTTATTTAATACCTACATAACACAGAATGATTTTACTGTGAATGATAAATTAACTCAATTACGTACACAAAATCGTGCTTCTTTGCTTCCATTATTTGTTTTACCTTCTGATGTGAAATATACTAAAACTGATAAAGGAACACTCAAATACTTTGCTCAGTATAGGTCTAAACATGACTCTGTATGTCATTTCTTGTGGGTGTATTAACTAATTTTGTCAAAGGGCACCCAGGGATTAATAGGTGTTTGTATGTACCACCTCCCCAATTCTAAAATATTTGTATTTGGGATAATGCTGCTCCAAATCACAGCCTTTAAGTATTTGCATTCTCAGTGCAATTTTGTGCTGTAGGTATAAACTGTTTTTCAATGTAGTGGGTGAGATTATTAACTTTATTTTTAATTCTCACATACTTTGTAGATCAACTGGATATATTATGTTTAAGATCAGCTTAGAATTTATATTTGCTGTATATACATTACTTGGTCTTAATTGTCACAGCCAATTCAATTACTTCTCAATGAACACTAAAAAAAACCTCACAAACTGTCCTTTTTGACTACATCACTAACCTGTAATTTTGGAAATATTCAAGGCACATATCTAGCAAGAACTAAAAAGATACTTTATCTTCCAATGTTCATTATTGCTATTCAAGGCATCTACCTGTAAAAGGCTACAACAAGCCTTTAGACATCTGCATCATCTGGGAAAAGACTGTTGATCTCCAAAGAGCCTGCGGCCTGCTTTTCATCTTGAAATTAATGCTAATGTTTTGCTTCTGGTGAGAGAAGAAGCAAAGAGACATTGAACCCCTGCATTGTGAAGATGTGGTGAGTCCAGCACTAGTAGTAGCCACGTGGTAGCCAATTAGGTGAATCTCCACTATTCCTCATTCTTAACAAAGCCAAGTCTTTCTGTTCAAAAAGTACTGCTTGTTTAGCTACTGTCTAACTCAACTTCAGAGTATCTCCCTAAATACTTCATCCATAAATCATGAGGGTCTCCTACAGTACTTTCCAACAAGTGCTTGGCAGTGTCCTGTATAGACAGTAGTACCTTGATTTGACATTTTTCCCCATAAAACCATCCATGAAATGTCACCAATACCTAGTTGTGCATGGGGCAACTAGTTTGCACAATGGCAACCACTGCCCCCAGACTTACAAACCAGGTATTACTGACTTTTCTCTATATACTCAAAGTCTGATCAATAATATAGGGCCTGTTGCCAAGAAAATGAACTTCCTCACTATCTCCATTGCTGGCTTAGAGGATATGGGCATCCTGAGGCAATGTAGAAACTGCTTCATGTTCACTGACAACCAGATTGTTCTCAAACAAACTGATATGGTATGTGAAAGTTATATTTAACTGGAGGCAAAGCCCTCACATAAAGGTGTCCTTCTGTCAATCAGGTTGTCAATAGTACACATGCTGTACCCACCAAAGAGAGCATGAAACAGACACAGAGAACCACATTTGCTAAGGCACTTAAATGTAAACTTCCTAAACTCCAAAGATCTCCAAGGCAAAGTACACATAGCAAATGCCATCAGCAGCTCCAAATGCAATACCTACATCAACACATACAGCCACGTCTCATGTTGCTTCTACTTTTAAGCCCATAAAGCAAACCACCATGTCAGCCAAAATTCTGGTCATTGGAGACCCCATTGTGAGATACCCTGATGTGCCTCTCACCAGGCTGTGTAAGCAGAAAGTTACAGTCAATTGCTTATCAGGGGCCAGCATCCACCATATTATAAATGCACTCAGGTCATCAGGCCACAAGCACCAGTATGACTCAGTCATAGTCACATGAGTAAAAATGACCTAAGACATACCTCCCTAGACTATATGAAGAGAAACATGATGAAGATCTTGGAATTTGCGTCCCAGGCTGGTATGAGCCCAACATTGAGCAGCATTCTACCTTCTCTAAGGATGATACCACAATACAAATTTAAGATGACTGGCTTTAATAAGTGGCTTAATTTCTGGTGGCATTCTAAGGAAGTGCAATATTTTTGAGGAAGGAAGGAAATGACCAAAAGACTATGCTGCTTTGCCACGGATGGACTGCACCTCTCAGCACTAAGCTTTCAAATATTGACTAAAATATTGTCCACTCCCACTGTGTCTTTTGTAGACAATGTCAGCCTAATAATACTTCTGACACAGCAATTCGAACTGATGGAGACTAAACAGGAAACTACATCCCCTACAAGCACTCTTCACCCTAGAGAATGATGACATCATCTGCAGTCACGTGGTTTAAAGCCACAGAGACCACTCTGGCAGTGCAAGGCTATAGTGCCTTCCACACATTTAGACCAACTACAACAGAGGCAGGTACTAAAGGTGGCGGTATCTCAATTTACATAAAACATGAATATACTTCAAGGCTAGTCAAACAGGATGATCTACATGATCTTTTCCACATTCAAATCACCATAGACTAAATCCCATACCACTTCCTTGCAAGCTTTAACCAGGAAATGCATAACATGCTTTTAAGCTTACTACAGACACTGAACATCCAATCCAATACCATATTCATAGGTGGATTTAATTACCCTGTATTAACTAGAAATCATATACCACACCAAACATGCAGTCCTAGAGATTCCTGACACAAACTCCCTGGATCACATTGTCAATACATCAGCCAGGGAGTTCAAACATTAAATCTGATCCTCACTAATATGGGAGAGTGCTGCACACCCTCTGGAGTAATCTTCTCTCTGGTAAGGTCAGACCACAAAATAGTCTCCTTTGAAGTAAAAAATAAAACCTGGAGCACAAACTATCCCAGGAATGTTCAAAAACTTTTCTAAAGCTAAACTCCTGCTATTGAGTGATAACCTGTAAAAATTCCAAGCCTCCGTAAACCCTGAGAACAGTGCTGGCTATGCGGAACTGTTCAGAGAAACCCTGTAGAAGCATGTAAGTAGCTGCACAGAGGCAATTGTATCTACCATGAATTCATACAGAACTAACTCGAAAAACAAACCACTGTGGTGGAATCACAAGATCAATGTGTGGTTTACAATCAAAATCAAGAATCACAGTTCTTCATGTAGTTATTTAGCTGAAAATAAATGTTGAAAATAAAAATGTTATTTCATCAAAATGATGACAGCAGTTTTGTTGATAATTTGCAATTTGATATTATCGACATTACCCAGGATACCTTGACTTCCAGTGATTTTCTACTCACATTTTGCAGGGAAGCAAGCCCCTCTGCACCCCTCACACCCCATGCATATTATATATACAAACTCCAACATTGCACTACACTGGAGGAAAGGGTAGGTTTCCCGATCAACACTGTAATCCGATCTCCAATCGTAACGTTGACCTCATATGAGCAAATGCAGACTAGCTTTCACTAAGCTGAAACTGAATGTTTTCAGAGAGGCATTACAGAAACTAGGAACCATACATTCGACCATCCCAGTTTTGTGCAACTGCCATTCCACATTTTGATTGTAATCCTCAATAGACTGAAGGAAGAAAATCATAGCAAAAATGAGGAGTTGTAGAATCCATCAGAATAAAAGTACTCTTTTCAAACTAAACAAACAACTATGAAGGCAAATAAAGTTTACCAAAAGCAAATTTGAGATAAGCATGGTCTTCCAGACCAAAAACATTCACAAGGCATTCTTTAGCTATGTTGGCAGTAAACAATTGTGTGCCAAGCTAATTATTAATGGAGCCACCTACACTGAGCCAGAAGATGTAGAAAACCTCATGGCAGACAAATTAGGCTCTAACTTTACCCCTCACCCCTGCCCTCTTTTCAGGAAACACCATCAAATATAACTCCCCCAATTATAACTAGGGAACAAGTCTTCAGCACTCACTCTAAGGTCAAGAACACTGCATCAATTGGACCCAAAGGTATCCCAGGCTGACTTCTAAATAGTTCAAATCATGCCTATTATGCCTTTGAAAATCACTATTTAACCACAGCCTCCAAATGGGCATTTTGACTCATGAATGGAGAATGGCAGCCATCATCCCTCTACAAAAAGGCAGGCCACCTTTGGACCCTGAAAATTACAGACCCATAAGTCTCACCAACCTCATACTGAAAGCCATGGAAATAATTGTAATGGAAATGATCAATAATGACATAGGAAACTTCCAGAAAATGGACTCAATCCAGTCTGGTTTTGTCAAGAGCAAGTCATGTCAACTCAAACTGGTGGCCTTCTTTGAGAAGGTCAGTGAAGCAATGGATGAGGATAAAATGGTTGACACTGCCTACTTTACCCTCACCAAGACATTTAACACCTGTTCATTGTTGACAAACTCAAGAAGTTAGGTATAAACCTTTATATCATCTGGTAGGTTGGCTCACAGACAGGCTCTAGGAAGTTAGAATGAGGGAGTCCACCTCTACAAAGAAGCCAGTCACCAGCAGGATTCCTCAGGAATCAGTCCTTGGATGACTCCTTTTTGGCATCTACTTCTGTGAAGTCAAGTCCAACATCAATAACCTCTGGTTGACCAGATTTGCAGGTGACTGCAAATTAAGAGCCGACATAGAATCTCTCACTGACACTAAAGTTCTCCAAGAAGGCTAAGACAAACAAAAATTGATGTCTGCACCATGGAATATAACTAAATGCCAAGAAATGCATGATAGCATCCTTCATCTTTAACTGCCGTATTAGCAACACACACCTAAGATTCGACCTAGTAGACAAGAACTTGGAGACACACATAGATAGTAATCTAGCCTTTGATCATCACATGCCTGTGGTAGTGAGAAAATTATTCTATATTGTGCAACTTATTAACAAAAGTATGGAATCTTGGTCCAAGGAGGTCATTGTTCAAATGTATTCGGCACTCATCAAATCTATCACTGAGTACAGTGCCCATTTGGTATGTACCTGAACAGGCACATCAAACAATTGGAATGTCCATAGATGTTCCTCATGGAAAGAATACAGGGTGTAAATAACATGTCTTATGCAAGCTGCCTCAATGCCCTATCCCTGTAATCTGTGTCATACAGGCTGTTGAGCGAAGCTCTATACCTGGCATACAATACATCATCAGACACCACTCTGATGGACCTCCTGCAAATCTCAAAACAAATAACTTTAGAGTTACCTGTTCTAAAGACAACATTGTCTGTGATATAAATGGGACATGCTGGAGAGACTAGTATGTATCCCAGAGACTACCTCATCTGTGAACAGGTTCTGTATCCATGTGAAGCAGAGTTCTTCCCTAATCCAGTTTGAGTGTAATCTGGACAATTGTATTGGGAGCCAACCATTCACCCCATCAACAAACATCAACCTGTAAAATTATCTGGCATACATTTGCTAGTCCAGCACTAAATACCATTTTACACAAATATGTTCCCAGTTTGTGATAATAATCCAATCACCAGAAATTCCCTGTCCACAAAGAAGTTAAACCGTCTGGGCATGGCCTGTAACTGTACCAAACTGCTAAAGCCTGGCACTCTTTACCTGTATCCATGAGGTTAATACCCTCCCTCCAGTCCTTTAGAACTATTTTGATTTCCTAGGCAAAACCTTGCACTGTTCTTGCTCAACTCCAGGATAAACTATCTCATTAAATATGAACAGGTACCTGTTCATCCCATACACCGCCCTAATCTCCCTTCTTCACTAACTTCCTTACGTCAATCAATTTCTCTCCTCTGATTCTCTTTTTAAATATTTCATAGCCCTGTTTTTCTCTCATATCATATCATATTGCAATTCCTATTTGTATTATACTGACTTAGCTTAGATTTCTCTATAAACCGGCTAAACATTCTCTAAATATTAAATCATTGTTATATAAATTGCATCTATCGTTAACCAAATGTTTTCTCATTATGTCTAATTTGGTATAATTATTTAAACTGTAGATGTTTTTGTATTATTTTTGAAGTTTGTAAAATTATTGTTCTTAAAATGTTTTTTGCAATACTTTGGAGCTTTTCTCTCCAGGCCTCCCTTGGAAATGGGTACATACCCAACCAGACTTTCATTGTAATCAAATGTCAGTAAATAAATAAAATACATAGCCAGAAAGCTCTCTAGACAGCTTCAACACCCTTATACATTCATATTGCTAATGTTGTAGTCTTTAAGCTTTTCCCGGTTAGGGGTCACCACAGCGGAACTCAGGTCCGCTAATGATTGGCAGTAGATTTTCACAAATGCCGAGGTGCCAGCTCGATGTTCAACCTTCAATGATGGCACGCCCATTTACGCATGTCTTTCGAACGCCCACCAAACCGCAGGGAGGACATGCAGACTCCACACAGAAACCACTCCCCACACTCCAGCCGAGAATCGAACAGGAGAACCTCTTGCTGTGAGGCAACAACGTGGAAGTACATATATCCATATTGCTAATAGTGTATATAAAACCAATAACCACAGAAGCCCATATGTAGTCATTTGTACACTAGATGGCAGTGTGGATTAGAGTATTTAAAAGAGGTGAATGAAGGCCACTCTTAATTTCATAAAGTCCATGCTTTAAAAGTGGACAAAAACGCTTATCTGTTGTGCTTAATGTATAATGGGTTTCTGCGGTTATTTGCTTATACTTTATAAACAGAGATAACTATGAAAATATAGTAGCAGAGAAAGCAACTTAGGAAATGTCAATCGTGTTATTAGTAAACAATACAAAACTATTAAGTATCTGAGAAAAGATCTATTTAGACTAACTATGAAAAGTGGATAAAAACTTAAAAAGCATCACAGACCTCCAAAGCAGACACCCAAAAAACCTGCACCTTCCATCACAAACTACACAACACAAAGCACAAAATCAGTGTGCTGCACAATCACAGCCCTTAAGGTGAAATAACATACCTAACACACTAGTAATAGGCGACTCTATAGTCAGGCACATTGACACCCCACTCACTAGGCTGGACAAGGAGAAGGTTACTGTTAGCTGCCTGTCGGGAGCCAGAATCCGCCACATAACACAAGCACTCAGGTCACTCCAGAACAAGGACAAATATGACTCTGTCATTGTTCATGTTGGTGTGAATGACCTGAGACGTACCTCCCTGGACTACATGAAAAGAGACATGGAAGAGCTCTCTGATCATGTAGCCCAGGCGGGTATGACCCTGACCACGAGTAGCATCCTGCCCTCACCAAGAATGATACCGCAGTACAAAGAAAAAATGATCAATTTCAACAATTGGCTAAGCTTCTGGTGTCATTCAAAGGGGATCCAGTATCTGTCCACCTGGAATGACATGCTCGACAAGCCTCGATGCTTCACAAGAGACGGCTTGCACCTGTCACCCCTAGGCTTTTGAATACTAGCCAAGGCTCTTGCTGCCCCCATAGTGCCTTTTTTAGGCAAGGCTCAAAAGTCAAACCAACCTCCGTAAACAGCACAAATAAAAAAACGAGGGTTATGCTACTCAACGCCAGGAGTTTAAATCTCAAAATGCATGCACTTGAAGTACTCCTCCGTATGGAGAACGTTGACATCTGTGCAGTAACTGAAACCTGGTTCAAGGCTCCACAGAGCACCCCAGCACTACTGCGCTACAACTTATACCACACATTTCGGCCACAGAACATGGACAGTAACACGAAAGGGGGGCGGTGTATCCATATTCATCAAGGATACCTACACCTCCAGGTTAGTGGTGCAGCATGATACCTCCGAGATCATCCATGTGCAACTAATATCAGGCATATCTGCAGTGCAAATTGTGGCCTGCTACACGTCACCCTCCATGACCCAGGACCACCACTCCGCCTTTCTGGAGACACTAGAAAACATGAAGGGCCTACCGAACACCCTGATATTGGGCAATTTCAATTACCCTACCGTTAACTGGGAAAACTACTCAAGTACAAACTCCTAGATCCAGCACTTCCTGGAATTTATTAACCCAAATGCCCTGGATCAGCTGGTAAACTCCCCTACCAGAGATGAAAACATATTGGACTTGGTCATCACCAACATGGGCGACAGGTGTTCCACACCGGAGGTCAACCCGTCACTGGTTAGATCAGACCATAAACTAATCACTCTGGATGTTCACGCCACACCACCACCTCCAACCAAGGAAACCACAGTGAAAAACTTTTCTATAACAAACTTCACCTTACTTAAGACAGAGGTGGTAAGTTTTACAGACCCCATGTTAAAGGATAACAGTGTCCAAGATGTAGGAGCCTTTACAAAGGCACTCTATGAGCACCTACAAGGATGCATGGATCATGCCATCCCTAGCAAAACCAAGACTCACTTCCCTAAGAGAAGAAAACCAGTCTGGTGGACCCCTGCCATAAACATGCTATACAATAGAAGGAGGAAACTAGTTCAGAAAAAAAGCAAATCCTAAGAAGGAAAGACATCCTTGATCAGTATCAGTAAGAAACTAAGGTCCCTCATAAAATCCTCCAAGACTAACTTTGAAAGAAAAATAGCCAAGAATTCGAAAGATAACCACAAAGCCTTCTTTAGCTATGTCAAGAATCTAAGTGGCAACTCACAGATATGCTCTCAGCTAGTGCAAAATATCACAAAATATACTGAACCCACTGATATTGCCAACATCCTGGCAGATAGATTCTGTGCAAACTTCACCCCCCTCTCACCCCCAAAAGGGCCCACAACAATACCGGAAAAGTGCAGTGTCCCAGAAATCACAGATGCACAGGTGAAAACAGTCCTTTCAAAAGCCAAAAGCACAGCATCAATGGGGCCAGATGATGTCCCAGGCTGTGTCTTGCATGAACTACAGAATGAACTAACCCCCCATCTAAACACACTGTTCAACCTCAGCCTCTCCACAGGCTACTTGCCCATAGAATGGTGCACAGCAATGGTTATTCCACTCCACAAAGCAGGGACAACAACTGACCCTGGTAACTATCACCCCATAAGCCTGACTAGCGTGATCTGCAAGGCTATGGAGTGCATCATCATGGAACTCATTAACAAAGACATTGGGAACCTCCAAACACTTGACTCGACCCAGTTCGGTTTTGTTAAGGGCAGATCATGCCTACTAAACCTGGTTGACTTCTTCGAGCAATTACCAAGGCCATAGATGAGGGGAAGGTAGTTCACACAGCTTACCTTGACCTCCCAAGGCTTTTTACACCATTCCCCACTCAGGAATTATAGAAAAACCCATCAGCCTGAACATAAACCCCTACGTCATGAGATGGGTTGCCAACTGGCTTACAGACAGAATGCACACGGTAAGAATAGCGGGCTCCAGGTCCGACTCTAAACCAGTCACAAGTGGTATCCCACAAGGCTCGGTCCTGGGGCCCCTAATGTTTGGCATATATTTCTCAGAAGTACAGGCAAACACAGGAGGACTATGGCTAACCAAGTTTGCCAATGACTGCAAACTGGGAGCCATAATTGATTCTCCGGCTGACACGGACATTCTCCAAAAAGGCCTTACTGACACAGACACCTGTTGTCAAAGTCATGGTCTCAAGCTAAATGCCAAAAAATGCATAGTCATCCTGTTTGGGTAAAACAAAACACCCATGAATTACAACATAGGTGGCAGCCCCCTTAATACAGAAGAGGTAATAAGAGATCTGGGGATCCAGGTAGATAGTAATCTCTCCTTTGACAATCATATTGCCAAAGTAGTTAGGAAATCTAATCTAATCTGTGTAGCCCATCTAATTACTAAAGGGTTTGCATCTAGAAATAAAGAGGTTATAGTGCCCCTCTACTCATCACTCATCAGACCCATCATAGAGTACAATGCCCCATTTGGGATGTACCTCACAAGACACTTCCAACAGCTGGAAAGACCACAAAAGTACCTCACCAAGAGGATTACTGGCCTCAAACATATGTCCTATGCAGCCCGAGTGGAAAAACTCCAGCTGTACTCAGTCACATATCACTTACTCAGAGATGATCTCTGACTGATTTACAAAGCCATGTCCAACTCAGAATTGATGGGACATGCTCCACCTAAAGAAACCAAGTCACTGCAAGCCACTAGCTCTACTGAGCTAAACCTCGCCACAACAATAAATAGAACATGCTGGAGGGATAGATTCCTGTCACAGAGACTCCCCATGCTTTGGAACAAAATTCCTAAGTACATTAGGCAGAGCCCCTCACTAACACTCTTCAAGAGAAACCTTGACGAGTGGATGGGTAACAGAAAATACACCCCTGAGATCACTTCATTGGCTCTTCTTGACAGAGGCTCAGTTAATTAAACAATGGGGTGGCTAAAGCTGACACACTCTGGCTAGGCTTATAAATGCCCGCGGGCAGATAGCCTAGTACCTACCTATGAACCTATGAACCTATGGCCACAGCTATAGGGTACCAAAACTGGTATGTTATGCAGCAGCACTATAGCATGCAAAGTAACCTATATATCAGTACATAATTAATAATTTTAAGCTAAACACAATGGTTCTGTTTATGATAATTAATTTCTAAACACATTTTAGGCTAAACACAATGGTTCTGTGCACAATACTTAATTTCTAAATACATTTTAGTCTGAACACAAGTTCTATATATGATAAATAATTTGTAAATGCACTTAATGACACTTACAAACACTAATTTCCTGACATTAGTGAATAACGTAAAAAACAATGCATTTAAACACAGATTGAGGACATCTTTCACAGCTGTTAGTGTTATTTGGACATATTTAAAGGAGACCACACAAGTTATCAGCAAGTGACAGTACTAACTAGTTTATTACCCAAGTAGTTTATTCCCACCCACTACTGCTTTATCTTTGGAAATGCTCTTTAGAAGGCATGCCTCACAGCGTTTCTGTTTGGATGTTGATATATCTTATAGCTAGCATGCAACTAATTGCAGATACAAATCATAGTCTTTAGTGTGAATAAGTCTTATACCTTTCGTGACATTAAGATCAGGATGAGCATGCACTCCTGGGTGTATTTTATGAGTGGATCAATGCATGCAAAGATAGCTCTGCCAACATGGATGCTGAATGTATTTGCATGTGGGTTTCTGGAAAAGTCTTAAGTTATGATACTTATCTTTAAAGGAACATAAAGATGCAAGCATCTTAGAGTATAACCCAATAACTTTATTTGAGAATCACTCAGATATTTGACAGCATCTAGGACACGTTTAGCTGGTATAATTGCTACCATGTTTTCTACTGATAGCACATCTTAGAAGCCTTTATCTTTGAAAGTCTCCCATCATTAATAGATTACCAGTGAAAATGTCAATTTGGAGTAAATGACTCCGCTTGCTTAGTCCATCCCAGTCATGACTTATTTGAGAGTGGGCAGGCACCATACCTCTCACCTGTACAGGTTTTTGCAGAATTTCCAGATTTGTGACTCATATTTTCAGTTAGTTTTTCATAAAATTGTGGTTTTCTGGCAAATTTGTGATAATTCATTAATGACTGGAGTTAGAAATAATGATAGATATTTGAGTTTCAGACTTCATACCCTTCAGAAAATTTATGCTAATGCCAAACCTGTTATTCTATCAACTTTCTAAGTAGGTAAGAGCAATATTAAAAAACTGTCCCTATTCTGGGGGCTTTGTCCCCCTTTTATTTACGGTTTTGTCCATATTTCTTGCTCTAAGAGATATGATGGGGCTCTGACCTTTCTTCTGAGTGTTGCTGTTGTGCTCGTCTTCAGCTTGTCTTATTGTTACTGCTTGTAAATATATCTAGACATAGTGAGAGAAGGCATTGCACTTTGATAACCACATCCAAAAGATACTGGCTGTTTTTTGAAGCAAAAACACAGCCCAGGCAATAAGTGCTAAACTGCTTAAATCTCATACTGTCTAATTTTCATACAATAAGTCAGAAAATGCTTAATTAATTGATATAACTGAGTGGAGTAATCCAGTAGTATTTTCACTGTTGTACCTCCCAACATGTCTTTCTCTGGACATTTTTCTCTTGGAAATTCAAAATGTTATGATGAAATATCTTAACCATTATTTGTTGGAACTTCTTTGTAGGGCACCTAGTGAATCCAAAGCCTTATGGGGCTGCAGAGAGCAAATGAATGATAGAAGTAACTAAATGGATCGGTGTGGGGCTATATTAGGACAGGCTTAACTTTGCATGTGGCTATGGTTTTAAGTAAATTACTGGACATTTACTGCTGCACATTATAAATACTCCTTCAGCAGCTCTAATATTCCTCAGAATGCATGCCACTGCTAGTCTGAGAATATGAGCTGGTTTCAAACATGAGGAGGTTAAATAGGCTCTACTATGATAACACAATATCCAGCAATGGTAAACACACAGCTGCTGAGTCTTGATTGGATGAAACTAGTTAGTCAAACATACGTGTGATGTACAGACGTATTCTAAGGTAGGTGAGTTTCATGCAACTGTAATACATGAGCTCTAAAGAATGGGCGAAGAAATAGCGACTTACAAGTTTTTATTTTTAAATAAACCATATTTATCATATTATGTGTCAAAGTATTTTTCCCCATGAGAAAAAAATACAACTATGCATGTCCAGGTTGACCTGAATTTAAATACGTTTTGTATTAGGGAGATACTTGTAATAAAAAAAGAAGGAATGATCTAGATTTCCTTGCACATGACCAGAACATTAATCAATAATTCAGTGAGGTCTTCTACAGCTGCTAAAATATGTGACTGAGATGCAATTTCTCTAGAAATGTCTGCCAATCAACAGGTAGATTTCAGAATAAGGCTTATAGGATAATAAGATTTATAGGCTGTCTGTGTCCATTAGAGACATAGGTGCCAAATCAGGGATAAATTTCCTGTTCTCCATCCAACTGTACAAGTTGTACTTGAATAGGGTTAGGAAGGAACTCTAATTCACATGGATGGGAAGCCTGTCCAGAGACAGGATAGTCTCTGGAATACATACCTGTCTCTCCGGCAGGTCATATTTATATCACATTCAAGGTGTAAGTCTTTAGAATGGGTAATTCTGGTGCTGCTTGTTTTGCAGATATGCAAGAGGTCCATCAGAGTGGGGTCTGACCTTGCCTTGTATGCCAAGCACAGATCTCCCTTCAACAGCCTGCAGGAGACAGAATACAGGGATAGGGCCTTGGGATGGTCTGCACAAAACATGTTACTTACATCCTGTATTCTTGTATTGAGGGACCTCTGTGTGTGTTCTGATTGTTCTATATACCTGGGTAGGTATATACAAAAGGGAGTATTATACTCGATCACAGGTTTGATGAACTGTGAATGCAGTTGAAAAATTACCTCCTTGGACCTATATCCCCATATGGGATTTGATAGCAGAGGAGATTTCCCAGGGACATGACACCCTCAGTCCCATAGATAGAACAAGGGAGGGGCAAAAAAAGAGGAAGGGGGACAGGCGGAGATGATTTTGAGTTCCCACAGGGGTATGACTTTAAGCCACAAGGGATACAATATTTTGAACTGTGCCAATATTGATATTGCCCCACACCATTTCTCTCTTTTTCAGAAAGGATTCAAATTTGTACTGAACAGGCATTTTATTCTGCCAGACACCTCTATTAAACTGAAACTACTTGCAAGAAAGTTAAACTTGGCACTTTTATTCAAGGACAATTCTTATATGGGAATGTTAACTATTAAGAATCGGTATACCCTACCATTTGTGTTTTTAAGCAAGCCTGCTTGGATGAACTAGATATAACTGGGAGGACTAAAGCTGATTTACAGAAATTTGACACTTAATGAAAGAAAAATTATGAACAATTTGGCAAATGACAGAAACATAAGACTTATGCAACCTAACAAAGGTGGTGGTATGTACTTTTTAATTCTTACAACTATTCAGGAGCCATGCCAGAAATACTTCAAGATGGTAACACATACCAACAAGTGCCATGGAATCAAATTAATATAGCCTACAGAAGAAGAGACTATCAGCTGGAGGACCTTAGAACTGATGGAAGAATAGACCTTGACTCATACAATTTTTTAAAGAAAGATAACCACATCATTCCTACAACTGTCAGCATATCCAAAGTCCATAAAAGTATATCAAATCCCAACTTAAGGCCTATTGTTTCAGCCCACAGGTGTAAGATACATGGTATAGGAATACTTATAGATAAGCTGTTAAAAACACAATTTTCTATGGAAAGCCATCTGCTAAGAGACTCCTGGGATTTTTTGGGGAGGATTAAAAGCATTTTATGGGAAAGTAATTTCTAGTGTACCTATTGATGAAAGTATAACGTTATTCCATGAGGGACTTTTAAAGTTGCAATTTTTAAACACTGTCAAAATCACATTGTTGAAGATTGTATGCCGATGGTACTAGAAAACAACTTTAAATATTTTAAGGGCAAATTATTTAAACAAGTTTCTGGTATAGTGATGGGTTCAACTTGTACTCCCATGTTTGCTAATCTTGTTTTATATGCATGGGAATTTTTACATGTATTCCAGTGTGGATTTTTTTTTAATTTTGTAAAATATACCTTAGTTTTGTTGAGTATCTTAATGCTACAACAGGATTTTTAAATTTTACTTTCATTTAATTATTCTCAAATGTATTACTTAGACAATCTAACTTTTAAAGTACCTGATGGATTTAAGTCCAGTATTTATAGAAAACCTATGCACAGTAACACTTATTTATACTACTTGAGTTAACACACCTACCACCAAAAGTTTAGTTTGGTTAAGGGGCAAGCCATTAGCCTGGCTAAAATGGTTTTGGACTCGGATGTATTTTTTGAGGAAATTATGATAGGAGCTGCCCAATGCATATGGTGAAAAAGGTGGTAAGCCAAGTTGTAGAAGGCAGGGAACTGAAATTCAAACCAATTTTGGTTATTGGCCTAAGCAAACAGGGTAACAACAACACTTTTGGAATGGTTATAGTACTTGAATTTAATAATGAATTTTAGGACATTAGATCTATTATTAAGAAGAATTGGAATATTTTCAGATCCATCCCTTCTTTATACACAATAGTAGGAGCCAACCCAAAATAGTTAGCAAGCTTTCAAGCAATGTAAAAGAGTTTTTTTGAACATGGGGGAATGTAGAAAGAGACTATTACTTATGGGAAGACAGGGAAAGTCAAAATTGTAAACAGTGTAAATACATTGCTCAGGCTGAACAACTATTTGTAAACAACAATATTAGATTTATTAGAAGAAAGTGCTCTACTACATGGATAGTTTATTTAACCAGATGTAACACATGTCCATCATTTTACATAGGAAAGACAGACAGGTCATTAAGGAAAGAATTTCTGAGCACAACTATGATATTAAAACTAAGTGTAAGGTTAATGTTCTTTATAAAAACTCTTATCTATGTTCTAATTTTGAAGGCTTTGGTTTTGGTGTTTTAGAAAAAGTTACAATTAACTCCAGGGTGGTGACTGGTTGAACAAACTTGAATTCAAAGAGCGTCTGTGGCAACTTAAACTTAATGGCAGTACACCCCCTGGACTGAACAAAACTATTTCAGTTAAACCTGTTGTAAAATCAAGAGTCAAAACGTTGTAAAGCACTGATCAATTTATTTGACTATTTTTAGGAAGCTTTAATTACTTTTAGTATTTTTTAAGTCAAAGTTTGTTTTAGCCATATCCAACGTTTTGACATGTACTGGTGAATTGTTATTTATTTATTTATTATATGCATTATAAGCTTATTCAATTATTGTTTCAACATAGTTTTTATAGTGGAAGTTTCAGTATATGTTTAAATGACATAAATAAATAAATTATTTCAAATTAACCGGAAATTGATTAATCAAGTTTCTTACTATATATATATATATATATATATATCTATATATATATATATATATATATATATATATATATATATATATATATATATATATATATATATACATATATATATATATATATATATATATATATATGTATATATATATATATATATATATATATATATATATACATGACTGGTACTTGAGTTTAATTCTGATGAAGACTCAGCAGACAGATATGAAAGCACTCATTCCTAATAAATTTTGCACTGAAATGGTACATCTCTGTTTACTGGTTATGTACATACCAAAGGGGGCATTGTACTCAAGGATATGCCTGATGAATGCATAATACAGTGGGACAATGACTTCCTTGGACCTAGATAACATACCTTTGTTTATTAGTTGTATAAAATAAAATTATTTCCTCACTACTGTAGACACATGATGGTCAAAGGTTAGATTACTGCTATAGAAGGTCACCCCTCCAAAACATATTCAGACTCAACTAGATCTTATTTTTCAGACAGTTCTGGACCTCATGAGTAATGTATTATTCTTGAATTTGCTTCTCTCTTGCCCTTACAAGTGTCATTGCATTTGTTTTAAATATATTATGAATCGTTTACAGAAATACTACAAACAGCACATGAGCATTTGTTTTAGATCCATGATTTACCAGGGCTAAAAGAGATATATCAAATTATCATCTGTGATTTACATTAATTACTGTTCAGTAGGAATTGTACCTTTTTTATTTGGTTGCATCACTCTGACTCTGATTTTTATATATTATTTAGTACAGTCTCATACCTAATTAATGAAATTCAGTAAATGTTAGAATCATATATGTACATAAATTGCCAATGCAGTCTAAAAAGCCTATTCCTGCACTATTCAAGCTTTTTATACTTTTTGTTTCTTATTTGTTCTTCAGTCAAAAGCTGCCAAGAGTGGTTAAGTTTAAAATCTGAAAGAGCTGTTATGAGTTTATGTGAGATAGTGTTGAAACTTTGGATAGGTCAAGAAAGATAGAGGATATTAGTTTGCTGTCATTTCTGTGCTGACTAATGGTGTTAGTAAAGGCCATTGGAGCAGTAGTAATTCTATGTTTGGGTTGTTAGACAGGAGATTGTTAGTTAAGTGATAGTTTAGTAGTTGACAGTGAATGCATCTCTCTAGAATTTTAGATAATGGTGCTAAAACTGCTATAGGATGATAGCTGGATAGTTCTGTTGAGGTACCACCTTTATGCAATGGGATGATGTGATATTTTCCAAATAGTTCATTCTTTTTGTTCAGAGATGGATTGATTAATAATGTTGGCTACAGGATATGAGATGGCATCAGCAGAGATTTTGAGATACTCAGCAGGTAGCTAATCAACTGCTAGGGTTGTTGGCTTAAGCTCTTGTAGCTACATTTTCATAGTTTCTATAGGGGTGGGTTGGAAGGAAAATGTATCACTGTCCTGATTTGATGCTAAGTGGGGAGGTGGAGTCGTATAGCAGTTATTTGTAAGGGCTAAGATGCTCTTATTTCCCTGCATTATTTTGCTTTCTCTGACTATGTTGACCTGATGCCTTAATTCCCTTTTCTGCATGCATCTTATTAGATATTTTCATACTAAGCTTTCTTTTTTTATTTTTCAATGTGATGTGTTTTACTCTGAATTAACGCAAACATAAAATGTTGCAGCAGCTTACCATCTTATCAGATGCAGAGTTACTCCATTAATAACCCAACAAGAGTTGTTGGTGCCAATAATCGATTGCATTACATACAACATCAGTGTTTCATATATCATGACACAGCAATAGTGTTCATGTTTGCAGAACTACATCTATGGTAATCATGCTGTTAGGTATTAAATGTACAGTTATGAAGTTCCACTAATGATTTTTGTTCACGGTAAGAGGCTGGTGTAATGCAATGCATTGCAATAGATAGAATTTTGTCCGGCAGATAGACAGACAGACATGCTGACTGACAGACAGCACAAAATAGTGAACAAATAATATTTTTTATTAAATGAAATTTAAGACAAAACAGTCAGGCAAGCAACAGATAAACCCACTAATGATAACGTATTTTCAACAATAGCTTTTTGTTTCCAAAATTTTTCACATGTAAGCAGGCAGTAGCAAAGTATATTAATGAATTGTGATCACAACTATAATGGTCTTGGAGGAGAAAGCTGAAACAGAAATAGACAACAAATGTCATTAAATCAAGCAAACTAATTAATAATGATATAAATCATTTGGCCCATGCAATACTGGCCATAAAGAAATTTACCAATCAAAGGAGAACTCTATCAGACTGTGTTATTATGTTGGTCCTGCTTAGCAGCAGATTCAAATGTAAACTCTGGGGATGTTAGTACCTGTTTATCTTTCCTGTGCTAGGTATGGAAAATAGTTCCAGAGCAAAAAATAATTTGGTAGGTGATGTCTTATTATATATATATCAAAATGAAAAGGTTCAAATTTCATTAACCAGTTCAAAATATTATCTCCTTCTATCAAAAATTTATATTGAGAAAGAGCTTTTGGAAAGATGTAACTACAAAGTTACAATATTACATGTATAGTTTCTTGAAAAACCAAACCGAATCTGTAAATAGCTACTGAATATTTTCACAGCATACATTTCATTTAATACCAGGCTGCTGAATTGGTTAAGCATTTATCATATTAATAATGTAAAACAGCAAATGTCAGTAGATCAACCAGTATATGGCTGCTTTTGATAATGGATGATCAGAAGACTGTGGTTTCTATTCCCAACTCAGGTGCTTGGCTTCATCTTCCAATATACACGCTGCAGTGCATCTGAAGGGTGTGCTGTACATGTCCTTCAGATGACATATTAAAGGAAGATTTCATCTGTCTCAGTTTGTGGTAGCTCTGTTAAATATAAAACATCCTACAGCATTTAGTAAAAAGAGTATGGAAGCTTTAACACTGACAAATATCAACTTCTATATACTTTAGTCAAATTAAAACAAAATGAACAAATAAATAAAAAATATGGAAACTCCCCCATGTCCTGGAAAATGCTACCTTGCAAATACCCTACATAAATAAATAAGTTTAGTTCAAACCCCTTAATCAGACATCATCAGCCCACTTTGTTTGGATGCATGTCATAAGCAAACTGGGTTATAAAAAAGCAATACAGACTGGTGAGGGACAGTCTTCGTGACAGGCATGGCACTGAATCTTGGTCAGCTCACTATACAATGCATAATGTTAAACCAAAACAGAAAAAAGACCAGAGGCATTGTATAACAACTAACGAATTTATGCTATGCATTAAGTGTATAATGCAACAGTAGGAAGTAGAAAACAGAGCAGAGACAATCAGTTGTGCAGAATAAAAAGAAGCTAAATAAAAGGAATAGAAAATAACAACCAACGGGGTAAGAGAATGACAGCAATACACAATTCTGATTTGTGTGGAAGTAGCAGAAAATAAGAATCATTAAATAGCACAAAACCTCCTACACCGAAAGAATCACGTGATTTGTGTTCATACATTAGTAAAACAATGACAAACTCATACAAGCTGAAAGACTGTTTATGCTCTATACAGTAGAAGAGAGGAACAGAGTTAAGCACAGAAAATAACATTAGAGGTCAGCATGAACCACGTCTTAGAGCTGTGATATGCTAAAATCTAATTATAATAGTGTATTACAATTATTGTTCTCTTAGATTTATACTTCATTATTAGATGAACACTAGGGCAATTAAAAGCCGAGCTATGCACACCAAAACAATTTGGGTCACAAGTATCATAGGCATCTATACAGGGGTTAGTAGAGAAGTAACGAAGAATTTGTAGTGGGGTGTTAGGATAATACTTTTCTTATTGACAGCCTCTAACCATAATGGATATGAGGGCCAGATGGGGGTAAATTTACAATTTCCTATCCAGTTGTCAAGGTTTTGTTTGAATGGGATCAGAGATATTTTACATGGCTGGGGAGCCTATCCCATAGTGTAGGGAACCTTAGGAACACATATCTGTCTCTCCAGCACATTCTGTTTTCATCACAAGTGAAGTTCAGATTCGTAGATCTAGTATTTCTGGTGCTGTTTGCTTTGCACATATGCAACAAATCCATCGGACCTGGGTCTGAGAAAACCCTGTAAACCAGGTAAAGATCCTTTTAATTAACAAATATAGATTTTTAAATCTATCAAAGAATATTTTGACAATTATCTATAAACAAATGCAGTCAGTTTCCTGTTATTTTGATTCATGACAGCAGTTTAGCAATGGTACAATTTCACCATGCTGCTAAGGTTTGGCCAGGAAAGCTAACCACAGGGCACAAATTGCAGTAGCTAGGCATCAGTACAGTCAGTCTTAACTCAGAACCCTTTGCCATGGATATTTTAACTAAAAAACATGACACAATAAATAATCAGTCATCACGTAGGAGTGGAGAGTACATACATCAAAAATGAACATAAATTATAAATGCACCAGCTGGAACTAACACTGCTTTGCACTTTCTCTTACAGTAATGATTAGCTGTTTGTGGGACAGTTTGCATTTGATTAAAGATACTTGGCAGATTTTACATAGTTGTACCTTGTTTAGTTTTTGATGCTATCAGTAGACCATAGAGTGGCATGACACAATTAAAAAAGTCGAGTCTATATTACGATGTTGAAACGCCATAACAGCGAACATCTAAACATCGATAAGTATTCAGCAGAATGCATTTCTGTGATTTGCTGAATACTTAAAGGGTAAAGAAATACTAGCCCCGCAACTCAACAGAACTAAATTTACCTAAAACAAACCCACCCATGTGGGGGATGTGCCCCCACACCCTCCCTAACTAAATATACCAACTCAAAGATCGCACTACAGTGGAGAAAAGGGCAAAATTCTGTAGTTGACCAACTACATCTTTGGCCTGTAAGTATTCAGCGAATTGCAGAAGTGAATTTTGTTGAATACTTGTCGATGTTTAGGTGTTCACTGTTACAGTGTTTTGACATCATAATATAGACCCAAACAAGTCATACGTTTTCATGATCTCATTAATTTTATTTTATGCTTTTAGAAATTTTCATTCACCACCATTATTCATGCTTGAGCTGTTATGCTGTCCAGCTGAACTTCAGGTTGATTGTTCCCTTCTCTATAAGCTTCATAAGAGTGAAATGTCTAACAGGTTTTAAAGTGGTTTCACTTTCTGTCTAAATTACCTGATAGCCCACTTTGCCAGCTATTAATCCCCAAAGTAAATCTTGGTTTTAGCAGTGCTTAGTCCTGAGTAACAAAAGTTTGTTAAACATCTTTCTGTCATCACAAAGTTGCTCGAGAAGCTTTTTCCTTTTCCAGCTTTGGAGGTATAAATGTGATATCCAATGCACAATGATAGTATTCTTCTCTGAGTGAAGCAGAACTGTTGCCACCATTATTTTGTAACTGAATTTTGTGTGTGTGTGTGTGTGTGTGTGTGTGTGTGTGTGTGTGTGTGTGTGTGTGTGTGTGTGTGTGTATCTATATCTATATGTGTCTGTGTGTCTGTGTGTGTGTGTGTGTGTGTGTGTGTGTGTGTGTGTGTGTGTGTGTGTGTGTGTGTGTGTGTGTGTGTGTGTGTGTGTGTGTGTGTGTGTGTGTGTGTGTGTGTGTGTGTGTGTGTGTGTGTGTGTGTGTGTGTGTGTGTGTGTGTGTGTGTGTGTGTGTGTGTGTGTGTGTGTGTGTGTGTGTGTGTGCAGGAAAACTGTGACTGCTCATTTTTTAATGACATAAAAGACGGAATAAATGTATTGCATAGACTGGAGTAAATGGCATATACAGGTAAAGTGAGGAGGATCAAAAACAGGAAAAAAAAAATCACCTTTGGAGAAGACGTCACAGAGACTACTGACAGGAATAGATAGGATAGTTAGAAGCTTTAGAAAAATAGTCTGTAAAAGAATAGAATACTATGCAGCTACAAAAGAAATGAAGATTACAATGGTCAGAAAAGTTTGATGAGGAAAGGCAATTTTGGAGGGAAGAAGGGGACAAAATGGATATATATTTGACTTGTAAACTGAAACATAGAAATAGGAGAATGGAGAAGTGCTAAATTAATAGATGCTCACTGCAGGATTCAGCAGGATGACAGTGAAATAAGACAGGGAAAAGAAGTCTTTTCTTGCAAGTGTATGCTGATTACGCTTTAAGGATATCATTCCTCTTATGTTGTGCTTATGATGCCATAAGAAGGCAGAAACATGCATGTCCACAGCTAAAGGGTTTGGCTTTATTGGCCTGAAATTGTCTATAAACAGGCTTAAAAATAAAAGTAAAAGAAAAAGTCATGGATATTCAGATTTGCCATTTAGCTGAAACACCTGATATCCTTAAAGGGTAATTTCCATATATCCCATGTTGCCTCTGATACAAGAAGTTTAAAGGATCACACAGTGGAAAGTCTAGCTTTGCTAGATTTTTCTTTTTGTGTTTTTTAACCAAGTGGTTTTCCTGTGTGACCTTTTTAGTCATTGTTCTAGTTTGAAAATGTCTGCTGGGAAAAGTAGAAAAACAGGATTTAGGAGGCATAAAGTTCCAGAAATGAAAGTGGTTGGAAGATGAAGGGAAGATTATGGCTAGACAGTTGTATATATTTGGAGATATTGAGAAGACATTACCAGAAATGGGGGGGGTAAAGCAATATGCATCAATGGTTGCCACACTGTATTGTATAAAACAAAAATGCATAATATAAAATAACAGTGAAAGAGATTAAAGGTGAACTAGCATTGTGACAGTGGGGCACAATGAAGGAATCTAAATTTGTTTTTTGGATGACAAAAAAAATACAGAAACTGGACTTTATAGACCCGTTTGGCTAATAAATATGAACGTCAAAATCATAAGTAACATTTTTTTGTGTGTTTCAGTAAGATTATTTTTGTGCATAATACAAACTGGACCGAACAAAGTGTTCTAAACGAGGTGCAATCAAAGGATGATTCATGTCTGGTTACTGCCTAAATTGACAAAACAATTTAGATAATGAAGGCTACATTTGCCCTCATTGTCATTAGAAAGGAATTTTACTGTGTTGAAAGCAGTTCCTCAGAAATACTTTCAGACCCTAAAGATGAAAGGTTTGGATTCAGTTGAGTAAAGACAATACAAGCTAATACAGGAACAGGTCAAAGAAAGACAAGGCAATGGTTTCCACTCTGCAGATTCTTTTTTTCTTTTCTTTCTGTAATAGAGGTTTTCATGAGCAGGATTCATGGTAAGTTAGATGAAGGAATGCAAAGACAAACTGGTGGTCCTTCAAATATTTGGAGTTGACTGCATTTTGTCAGCAGAATATGTTGAATGGGCTTTATACATACTATTGGAAAACTTTGAGTATTCAGGGGAAACACCAAACTAGAAGAGAAAGTCACGGTCAGTTGTTTATCAAGAGTTAGAATCTGCCACATTACACAGGCACTCAGGTCACTGGAACACAATTGCCAATATGACTCAGTCATAGTCCATGTGGGAGCAAATGACCCAAGATGTACCTCTCAAGACTATATGAAGAGAGACATCATGGAGCTCTCGGAAAATGTCTCAGGCTGGTATGAGCCTAGCATTGGGCAGCATTTTACCTTCTCCAAGGATGATGCCACAATATGAACTAAACATGACTGGCCTTAATAACTGGCTTACTTTTTGGTGTCATTCTAAGGGGATGCACTATTTGTCAGCATGGAAGGAGGTGATCAACAGACTACACTGCTTTGCCAGTGATGGTCTGCACATCTCCCCTCTAGGCTTTCAAATATTAGCTAAAACATTATCTTTTCCATAGACCCTTTTTAGGCAATACCAAACTGAAAGTACTGCTGACATAGCAAATCAAAGCCAAGAAAATCTAAAGGCATTGCTGCTAAATGCTAGGAGTCTAAACAGAAAACTCTACTACCTTACCCTAGAGAATGCTGACATCTGTGCGGTTACTGAGACATGGTTTAAAGCCACGGGGAGCACACCAACAGTGCTAGGTTTAATGCCTTCCACACATTTAGGCCAGCTACTGTCACAGCTAGTGACTAAAGGTGGAGGTGTCTGTATTTACTTCAAAGATAAATATACTTCAAGGCTGGTCAAACAGGGCAATGCACTTGAGCTGATCCATGTACAAATCACCATAGGTAAAATCAAATACCACTTCCTTGCAAGCTATAGGTCCCCCTCTATGACCCAGGAAACCCATACCATGTATTTAAACTTATTAGAAACACTAACCATTCAACCCAATACCATATTCATGGGTGACTTTAATTACCCCTCTATTAACTGGGAATCCTATACAACACCAAATGTAAGTGCACAGAGATTCCTGGATTTTGTAAAAACAAACTCCCTGAACCAGATAGTCAATACACCAACCAGGGGTGCAACCATACTGGATCTGGTCCTCACTAATATGGGAGAGTGCTGCACACCCCCTACTTTAATGTCTTCTCTGGTAAGGTCAGACCACAGAATGGTATCATTTGAAGTAAAAATAAAACTTGGACCCCCAGCTCCACCTGGAATATTCATGAACTATTCTAAGGCTAAGCTCCTGCTATTAAGTGAGAACCTGGCAAAATTTCAAGCTCCCATAAACCCTAAGAACACTGCTGCCTATGCAGAACTTTTCACAGAATCCCTGTACAAGCATGTTAATAGCTGCATAGAAACAGCTGTACCCACCAGGAAGAAGTACAGAACTAACTCAAAAAACAAGCCACCCTGGTGGAATCACAAAATTAGTCAATAGGCTGTATAACAGAAGGAAGAAAATCATGTCAAAATGTAGGAGGTACAGCACCCAGCAGGATAAAAGCACTCTCACAAAACTAAACAAACAACTCAGAGAACAAATAAGGTCTATCAAAGCCATATTTGAGGTAATTTTGGCATGTGAGTCCAAAGACAACCACAAAGCATTCTTTAGCTATGTCCACAACATCAAAGGCAATTTACAATTGTGTGCAGAGCTCATTATAAAGACATAGCAAACCTCCTGGCTTATAAATTCAGCTCCAACTTTACTCCTCTCTCCCCCTCAATCTTTCCTCAGGAAATATCATCAAATATAACTCCCCCTACTATCATTAGGGGGCAGGTCCTTAACGCTAATACCAAGAACACTGCATCAGTGGGCCCAGACAATATCCCAGGATGCCTTCTAAATAGCATGAAACATGACCTATTAGGGCCTCTGGAATTACTTTTTAACTGTAGCCTCAAAACAGATTTCATTGCCTCATGAATGAAAAAAGGCAGCAGTCATCCCTCTGCACAAAGTTGGGCCATCTGCAGACCCTGGAAACTACAGACCCAAAGTCTCACTAGTCTTATATGTAAAGCCATAGAAAGAATCATTATGGAGATGATGACTAGAGATATAGTAAACCTCCAGATACTGGACCCATACCCAGTTTGGTTTCATCAATGGCAGATCATGCCTGCTCAACCTAATGGACTTCTTTGAGAAGGTCACCAAAGCAATGGATGAGGGCAAAAGCATTCACACTGCCTACCTTAACTTGGCCAAGGCATTTGACACAATACCCCACTCAGTCATTGTTGACAAACTCAAGAGGTTAGGTGCAAACCCGTATGTCACCCGGTGGATAGCCAACTGGCTCACAGACAGGACCCAGGAAGTTAGAATTGGGGAATCCACCTCTACAAAGAGGCCAGTCACAAGTGGAGTCCATCAGGGATTGGTCCTTGGACTGCTCCTTTTTGGCATTTACTTTTCAGAAGTCAAGGCCGATGTCAGTAGTCTCTGGCTGACTACATTTGCAGATGACTGCAAATTAGGAGCTGTGATTGAATCTCACACTGACACAAATGTTCTCCAGGAGGGACTGACACAGACAAACAACAGCTGTCAGAGCCATGGACTAAAACTAACTGCCAAGAAATGTATAATAGTATCCTTTGGAAAGTCATGCATCCCTGGTAACTATCATATTGACAACACACCCATTACAGTTGACATAGTAGTCATGGACTTAGGGACACACATAGATAGTAATCTAGCCTTAGACCATCATATGTCTACAGTGGTGAGGAAATAATTCTATGTTGCGCAACTTATGAACAAAGGTCCAAGGAAGTCATTGTTCCAGTGTATTCAGCATTCGTCAGACCTATCACTGAGTACAATGCCCCCTTTGGTATGTACCTAACCACATATATCCTACAATTGGAACATCCACAGAGGTTCCTCACTAAAAGAATACAGGGTGTAAGTAAAATGTCCTCTGCAGACTGCCTCAAGGCCCTATCCTTGAATTCTGTCTCCTACAGGCTTTTGAGGGGACATCTATGCCTGGCATACAGGGCATTGCCAGACACCATTCTGATGGACCTCCTGTACATCCACAAAACAAACAGCACTGGAATTACACATTCTAAAGTCTTAAACTTTGCCTGTGATATAAATAGGACCAGCTGGAAAGATAGGTATGTATCCCAGAGACAATCCCGTCTATGGAACAGGCTCCCCATCCATGTGATGCAGAGTTCCTCCAAACTGAAGTGCAACTTGGACAATTGGATGGGAAGCCAAAAATCCATCCCTGGTTTAGCTCATATGTCTCTAATGGACACAGGTAACCTATAAATGGTTCATCTCCCAGGCCCATGCTTACACATATCAAGGGTAACAGAACTTGTCAGAGATTTGAGATGCATGGCTAGTCTTAGAAAGGCCCTTGTGGTCACTATCCTAGTAAATATCTATGAACCTATGAACTAGGTGAAGACAGTCAAAATTAGATGGGGAAAGTATGAAAGATGGAAAATGTAGAGAGAAGAATTGAATAATCGAGTGCTAAATACTTGGGTTGGAGGTTCAGAATGTTTTTAAGAGAATAAACATATAAAAGTCTGGCTGTGTGATAAAATAACTGTCTAAAATGTGAGGAAGAATAGGACTGGAATGCAACTATTGGAATGGAGCATAACATATTATAAGAATTATAATAAATATAAGGAAGAAGCATGTTTTAAAGCATCTCCTGTGGAGGTGGAATGATGACATGTCAGGGAGGATCCGGCGTTAGTAGCAATCATTTGTCTGGAAACTGTAGGACACTAACACTTACTTACTATAATGTGTAGGAAATAGACTGCTTATGTTTTCTTCTTATCATTATTGTTCATAATTCCAATCTTATGGATTCCCTACCATATAAATACTTCCCAGGCACATCTTCAGTCTGTTCTGATGAGTTTAAACATATACCTGTTGAAATGATGAGGTTATACTTAGGAACATCTGGACAGAGCTCTCAATCTCTGTCTCTCACACTCCTCAAAACTGAGGTGGAATCCTTCAAAGCCCCCGGGCCTGTGGAAAATATGGCCCAGACCGCAGAATCCTTTATATATGCATTCTATGAACACCTTCAGGAATGCATGGATCATGCAATCCCAAATAAAACCAAGACCCAATCCTCCAAAGGTAGACGTCCTGTCTGGTGGACCCCAGCCATAAACAAACTATACAATAGAAGGAGGAAGCTACTACATGATAGAGCAAAATCCCAAAAAGGGAAGGCATCTCTGATCAGTATTAGCAAAAAACTACGGGCACTCATAAAATCGTCTAAGGCCAGCTTCGAGAGAAAAATTGCACAGGACACTAAGGATAATCACAAGGCTTTCTTTAGTTATGTTAGGAACCTGGGTGGGAATTCCCAGATATGCTCAGAATTAGTCCAAAATTACAAAAAATACACGGAATCCACAGACATTGCCAACATCCTAGCTGACAGGTTCAGCGCAAACTTCTCCCCCCACTCCCCACCAAAAGGGCAAATATCTATCCCAGTGGAGTGCTGCCCCCCTGACATCTCAGATGCTCAGGTAAGAGCTGCCCTCTCCAAAGCAAAAAACACAGCATCAATGGGACCAGACGGTGTCCCGGGCTGCATCCTACATGAACTCCAAGAAGAGCTAAACCCAAACATAAAACTACTGTTCAATCTCAGCCTTACTACAGGATATGTACCCAAAGAGTGGCGTACAGCAACAGTGGTCCCTCTCCACAAAGGTGGTGCCTCAACGGATCCTGGAAACTATCGCCCCATAAGCCTGACTAGCTTGTTCTGCAAAGCTATGGAAAGGATCATCATGGACCTCATAAATAAAGATATTGGGGACCTAGAGACACTGGATCCTACCCAATTTGGCTTTGTTAAGGGCAGATCCTGCCTCTTAAACCTGGTTGATTTCTTTGAAACAGTCACCAAGGCCATTGATGAGGGGAAGGTGGTCCACACAGCCTACCTGGACCTCGCAAAAGCCTTCGATACAACACCCCACTCGGGCATTATAGATAAGCTCACCAGCTTAAATCTAAACCCCTATGTCACTAGATGGGTTGCAAACTGGCTCAAGGACAGAACCCACATGGTTAGAATTGCTGGAGCCATGTCAGACTCCAAACCAGTTACAAGTGGCATCCCACAAGGCTCAGTCCTGGGACCTCTCTTGTTCGATATATATTTCGCGGAGGTACAGGCCAACACGGAAGGACTGTGGCTGACCAAGTTCGCAGATGACTGCAAACTGGGTGCCATAATCGACTCTCCAGCCGACACAAGCATCCTCCAAAAGGGCCTCATAGAAACAGACAACTGGTGCCAGAGCCATGGCCTCAAGCTAAACGCCAAAAAGTGTATAGTCATCCCCTTTGGCAAAAACAAAGTGCCCACAAATTACCACATAGGTGGTAATCCATTAAGTACAGAAGAAGTAATTAGGGACCTGGGGACCCAAGTTGATAGCAATCTCTCATTTGACAACCACGTGGCCAAAGTGGTTAGAAAAACATTTTATATAGCCCACCTAACCATGAAGGGATTCACATCTAGATCAGGGGAGGTCATCGTGCCTCTTTACTCATCCCTCATCAGGCCCATAATTGAGTACAATGCCCCTTTTGGGATGTACCTTACCAGACACCTGCAGCAACTGGAAAGACCCCAAAAGTACCTCACCAAGATGATCAAAGGGCTCAAACAGATGCCATATGCTGCCCGGTTAAAGAAACTCCAGCTCTACTCAGTGGCATACTGCCTGCTCAGAGGTGATCTGTGCCTGACGTATAAAGCCATGTCCAACCCGGAATTAATGGACATGCTGCACCTCAGAAAATCCAAATCCCATCGAGCTACATGCTCGAGACTTGAACCTCAGCACTGAAATAAATAGGACATGCTGGAGGGAGAGATTCATAACCCAGAGGCTCCCTTCACTCTGGAATAAAATCCCAGTCCAGGTTAGGCAGAGTCCCTCATTGACTCTCTTCAAGAGGAATCTTGATGAGTGGATGGGAGATCGTAGGTTTACCCCGGGTATCACTTCTGTGTCACTGTTAGACAGAGGCACAGTATACTAACCTCGAAAAAGGGCATAGCAAAATTAATTTAAAATGGGTGGCAAAAGCCAAACACACTCTGGCTAGGCTTATAAATGCCCTAGGGCAGATAGCCTAGTATGAACCTATGAACTTATGGAAAAAGACAGGACAGAAAGGGCGTATAGCACAAGTTTTAAATAGAACAGTATCTGTAGCCTGCAGGGTGCTGATTTTGTTACAAGATATGCCGTCTTCATTGAGAGTATAATCAGAATAATAAAAAGACACTGAAATATTCTTAGTGATACAGAACTGGGAGGTACTTTAATGATAGCATGTCATTAAAAAACACCAAGACACTAGAACACAGACCTGATATAATTCCTTTTATTGTACATGCATGTTTTCAATTACTGAACCTTTGAGCTGGTAAGAGTCCTTCATCAGGAGTTACTAAGTTATTGATGTTAGATCCAGTGCTTAAATAACAACTTGGCCACAAGAGGGGGAAAAAGGTGG
>NC_056749.1:742775688-742820688 GCF_019279795.1 Protopterus annectens | reverse complement strand
TAATCAACCTTTTTACTGTATCTTAATTAAAATGAGAACTAATTATCATAACAGATTCAATTGCTTGCCATCCATGACATTGACAAGGACTTATTACACTGCTGAAGAATTAAATCATTGGGTTTTTGTAGTGTGCATATGAAACTGTTACAGAGACTTCCATATTGGCAACAAAATTAAATGTGTTTTGTTGGAGCTGGGAGTGTGTATCCATGTATGCATCTTTTGACATTAAAGTAGGGGTTAGATGAGGAGATAACTTTAGTGTGTGTGTGTGTGTGTGTGTGTGTGTGTGTGTGTGTGTGTGTGTGTGTGTGTGTGTGTGTATATGGTTTCTCCTAAGACAGAATAAAAAAAAGGTTAAAGTTTACTTCAGCTGTGAAGAAAGTGCAACGCTTTAAACGTAGAATGGCACCGTGGAGTGAAGTATTTATCTGAATATCTAAGCATAATTCCATGAAACATTTTATATGATCTTCAAAAGGGTGAGTAAAGTGTTGCAAGGTGTTTGTTTTCTTACACATATGCCCACATTGATAATTTACAATTAAAGGCCAACAACTTGCAGTATATTCAGTTTCCATAGGAGGCGGGTATTAGAGTTCTTCAAATCTGAAATGTAACACAAGCTGTAGTATCTATCTACACTAATGTAACACAAGCTGTAGTATATATCTACACTGATGTAACACAAGCTGTAGCATATATCTACACCAATGTAAGACAAGCTGTAGTATCTATTTACACCGAGGTAACACAAGCTATAGTATATATCTACACTGATATAACACAAGCTGTAGTATCTATCTACACTGATGTAACACAAGCTGTAGTATATATTTACACTGATGTAACACAAGCTGTAGTATCTATCTGCACTGGGTAACACAAGTTGTAATATCTATCTACACTGATGTAACACAAGCTGTAGTATCTATCTACACTGATGTAACAAAAGCTGTAGTATATATATATATATACACTGATGTAACATAAGCTTTAGTATCTATCTACACTGATGTAACACAAACTGTAGTATGTATCTAGAGTGATGTAACAGAAGCTGTAGTATATATCTACACTGATGTAACACAATCTGTAGTATATATCTACACTGACGTCCCACAAACTGCAGATCCCAGCTACACTGATGTAACACTAGTTCTAGTATATATTTTCACTGATGTAACACAAGCTGTAGTATCTATCTACAGTGGTAATACATGCTATAGTATAAATCTACACTGATGTAACACAAGCTGTAGTATATATCTGCAATGGGTAACATAAGCTGCAGTATCTATATAGACTGATGTAACACAAGCTGTTGCATATATCTACACTGAGGTAATACAAGCTGTAGTATCTATCTATACAGATGTAACACAAGCTGTGGCATCAATCTAGAGTGATGTAACAAAAGCTGTAGTATATATGTACACTGATGTACCACAAGCTGTAGTACCTAGCTACAATGATGTAACACTAGCTGTAGTATATATCTACAGTGATGTAACACAAGCTATAGTATCTATCTACACTGGTAATTCAAGCTGTAGTATATATCTACACTGATGTAACACAAGCTGTAATATATGTCTGCACTGGGTAACACAAGCTCTAGTATTTATCTACACTGATGTAACACAAGCTGTAGTATCTATCTACACTGATGTAACACAAGCTGTAGTATATATCTACACTGATATAACACAAGCTGTAGTATCTATCTACACTGATGTAACACAAGCTGTAGTATATATCTACACTGATGTAACAAAGGGTGTAGTAGCTATCTACACTGGGTAACACAAGTTATAGTATATATTTACACTGATGTATCACAAGCTGTAGTATCTATCTACACTGGTAACACAAGCTGTAGTATCTATCTACACTGATGTAAAACTAGCCATAGCATATATCTACACTGATGTAACGCAAGCTGTAGTATCTATCTACACTGATGTAACAAGAGCTTTAGTATATATCTACACTGATGTACCACAATATGCAGTATATATCTACACTGATGTATCACAAGCTGTAGTACCTAGCTACACTGATGTAACACTAGTTGTATACATCTACACTGATGTAACACAAGCTTTAGTATCTATCTACACTGGTAATACAAGCTGTAGAATATATCTACACTGATGTAACAGAAGCTGTAGTATATATATGCACTGAGTAACACAAGCTGTATTATCTTTTTACACTGATGTAACACAAGCTGTAGTATCTATCTACACATGGTAACACAAGCTGTAGTATATATTTACAGTGATGTAACACAAGCTGTAGTATCTATCTACACTGATGTAACACAAGCTGTATTTTCTATCTGCATGGGGTAACATAAGCTGTAATATCTATCTACACTAATGCAACACAAGCTGTAGTATCTATCTACAATGACATAACACAAGCTGTAGTATCTATCAACACTGGGTAACACAAGTTGTTGTATCTATCAACACTGTGTAACACAAGCTGTAGTATATATCTACACTGATGTAGCAAAGCTGTAGTCTCTATCTACATTGGTGTAACCCAAGCTGTAGTATCTATTTACACTCTGTAAGACAATCAGTAGTATATATCTACACTGATGTAACACAAGCTGTAGTATATATCTGCACTGATGTAACACAAGCTGTAGTGTCCGTCTATACTGATGTAACACTAGCTGTAGTATATGTCTGCACTTATGTAACACAAGCTGTAGTATCTACCTACACTGATGTAACACAAGCTGTAGTATCTATCTAAACTGATGTATCACAAGCTGTAGTATATATCTACACTGATGTAACACAGGCTGTAGTATCTATCTGTACTGATGTAACACAAGCTGTAGAATATATCAACACTGGGTAACACAAGCTGTAGTATATATCTACATTGATGTAACACAAGCTGTAGTATATAGCCACACTGATGTAACACAAGTTGCAGTATCTAACTAAACTGATTAACTACAAGCTGTAGTACCGAGCTACACTGATGTAAAACTAGTTGGATATATCTACAGTGATGTAACACAAGTCGTATTATCTAGCTACACTGGTAACACAAGCTGTAGTATATATTTACACTGACATAACACAAGCTGTAGTATATATCTGCACTGGGTAACAAAAGCTGTAGTATCTATCTACACTGATGTAACACAAGCTGTAGTATCTATCTACACTGATGTACCACAAGCTGTAGTACCTAGCTACACTGATGTAAAACTAGTTGTTTATATCTACAGTGATGTAATACAAGTCGTATTATCTATCTACACTGGTAATACAAGCTGTAGTATATATTTACACTGACGTAACACAAGCTGTAGTATATATCTGCACTGGGTAACACAAGCTGTAGTATCTATCTACACTGATGTAACACAAGCTGTAGTATCTATCTACACTGATGTAACAAAAGCTGTAGTATATATCTACACTGATGTAACACAAACTGTAGTATCTATCTAGACTGATGTGCCACAAGCAGTAGAACCCAGCTACACTGATGTAACACTAGTTCTAGTAAATATTTACACTGATGTAACACAAGCATTAGTATCTATCTGCACTGGTAACACAAGCTGTAATATAAATCTACACTGATGTAACACAAGCTGTAGTATATATCTACACTGGGTAGCACAGGCTGTAGTATCTATCTACACTGATGTAAAACAAGCTGTTATATATATCTACACTGATGTAACACAAGCTGTTGCATATATCTACACTGATGTAACACAAACTGTAGTATCTATCTACACTGATGTACCACAAGCTGTAGAACCCAGCTACACTGATGTAACACTAGTTCTAGTATATATTTACACTGATGTAACACAAGCATTAGTATCTATCTGCACTGGTAACACAAGCTTTAGTATAAATTTACACCGATGTAACACAAGCTGTAGTATATATCTACATTGGGTAGCACAGGCTGTACTATCTATCTACACAGATGTAACACAAGCTGTAGTATCTATGTAGAGTGATGTAACAAAAGCTGTAGTATATAAGTACACTGATGTAACACAAGATGTAGCATATATCTACACAGATGTAACACAAACTGGAGTATCTATCTACACTGATGTAACACAGGCTGTGGCATCTATCCACACTGATGTAACACAAGCTGTAGTATGTATCTACACTGATGTAAGACAAGTTGTAGTATCTATCTACACTGATGTAACACAAGCTGTAATATATACCTACACTGATGTAACACAAGTCATATTATCTATCTACACTGATGTAACACAAGCTGTAGTATATATCTACACTGATGTAACACAAGCTGTAGTATCTATCTGCACTGATGTAACACTAGCTGTAGTATCTATCAACACTGGGTAACACAAGCTGTAGTATATATCTACACTGATGTAACACAAGCTGTACTATATATCTAAACTGAAGTAACACAAGTTGCAGTATCTATCTACACTGATGTACCACAAGCTGTAGTACCTAGCTACACTGATGTAAAACTAGTTATTTATATCTACAGTGATATAGCACAAGGGTTAGTATCTATCTACACTGGTAACACAAGCTGTAGTATATATTTACACTGATGTAACACAAGCTGTAGTATATATCTGCCCTGGGTAATACAAGTTGTAGTATCTATCTACACTGATATAACACCAGCTGTAGTATCTATCTACACTGATGTAACAAAAGCTGTAGTATATATCTACACTGATGTTACAGAAGCTGTAATATATATCTCCACTGGGTAACACAAGCTGTAGTATTTATCTACACTGATGTAACACAAGTGTAGTATCTATCTACACTGATGTAACACAAGCTGTAGTATATATCTACACTGATGTAACACAAGCTGTAGTATATATCTACACTGATGTAACACAAGCTGTAGTATCTATCTATCTATAGTAATGTAACACAAGCTGTAGTATTTATCTACACTGATGTAACAGAAGCTGTAGCATATATCTACACTGATATAACACAAGCTGTAGTACCTATCTACACTGATGTAACACAGGCTGTAGTATCTATCAACACTGATGTAACACAAGCTGTACTATCTATCTACACTGATATAGCACAAGCTGTAGTATATATTTACACTGACATAACACAAGCTGTAGTATATATCTACACTGATGTAACACAAGCTGTAGTATATATCTACACTGATGTAACACAAGCTGTAGTATATATCTGCACTGGTAACACAAGCTGTAGTATATATTTACACTGACGTAACACAAGCTGTAGTATATATCTGCACTGGGTAACACAAGGTGTAGTATCTATCTACACTGATGTAACACAAGCTGTAGTATCTATCTACACTGATGTAACAAAAGCTGTAGTATTTATCTAGAGTGATGTAACACAAGCTGTAGTATATATCAACACTGATGTAAAACAAGCTGTAGCATATATTTACACTGATGTAAAACAAGCTGTAGTATCTATCTACACTGATGTAACACAGGGTGTAGTATCTATCCACACTGATGTAACACAAGCTGTAGTATCTATCTACACTGGGTAACAAAAGCTGTAGTATCTATCTACACTGATGTAACACAAGCTGCAGTATCGATTTACACTTAATAACACAAGCTGCAGTAAATATCTACACTGATGTAACACAAGTTGTATTGTCTATCTACACTGATGTAACACAAGCTGTAGTATCGATCTACACTGATGTAACACAAACTGTAGTATATATCTACATTGGGAAACACAAGCTTTAGTATATATTTACAATGATGTAACACAAGCTGCAGTATCTGTCTACAATGGATAACACAAGCGTAGTATATATCTACAATCAGGTAACACAAGCTGTAGTATCTATCTACACTGATGTAACCAAAGCTGTAGTATATATCTACTCTGATGTAACACAAGATGTAGTATATATCTACACTGACGTAACACAAGCTGTAGTATCTATCTACACTTGGTAACACAACCTGTAGTATATATCTCCACTGATGTAACACAAGCTTTAGTATCTATCTACACTGATGTAACACAAGCTATAATATCTATCTGCATGGGGTAATATAAGCTGTAATATCTATCTATACTAATGCAACATAAGCTGTAGTATCTATCTACACTGATGTAACACAAGCTGTAGTGTCTGTCTTCACTGATGTAACACAAGCAGTAGTATATATCTGCATTGATGTAACACAAGCTGTAGTGTCTATCTACACTTATGTAACACAAGCTGTAATATCTATCTACACTGGGTAACACAAGTTGTTGTATATATTTACACTGTGTAACATAAGCTGTAGCATATATCTACACTGATGTAACACAAGCTGTAGTGTCTGTTTTCACTGATGTAAAACAAGCTGTAGTATATATCTGCACTGATGTAACACAAGCTGTAGTGTCTGTCTACACTAATGTAACACAAGCTGTAGTATATATCTGCAGTGATGTAACACAAGCTGTAGTGTCTGTCTTCACTGATGAAACACTAGCTGTAGTATATATCTACACTGATGTAACACAAGCTGTAATATATATCTCCACTGGGTAACACAAGCTGTAGTATTTATCTACACTGATGTAACACAAGTGTAGTATCTATCTACACTGATGTAACACAAGCTGTAGTATATATCTACACTGATGTAACACAAGCTGTAGTATATATCTACACTGATGTAACACAAGCTGTAGTATCTATCTATAGTAATGTAACACAAGCTGTAGTATTTATCTACACTGATGTAACAGAAGCTGTAGCATATATCTACACTGATATAACACAAGCTGTAGTACCTATCTACAGTGATGTAACACAGGCTGTAGTATCTATCCACACTGATGTAACACAAGCTGTAGTATCTATCTACACTGACATAGCACAAGCTGTAGTATATATTTACACTGACATAACACAAGCTGTAGTATATATCTACACTGATGTAACACAAGCTGTAGTATATATCTACACTGATGTAACCCAAGCTGTAGTATATATCTGCACTGGTAACACAAGCTGTAGTATATATTTACACTGACGTAACACAAGCTGTAGTATATATCTGCACTGGGTAACACAAGGTGTAGTATCTATCTACACTGATGTAACACAAGCTGTAGTATCTATCTACACTGATGTAACAAAAGCTGTAGTATTTATCTAGAGTGATGTAACACAAGCTGTAGTATATATCAACACTGATGTAACACAAGCTGTAGCATATATTTACACTGATGTAAAACAAGCTGTAGTATCTATCTACACTGATGTAACACTGGCTGTAGTATCTATCCACACTGATGTAACACAAGCTGTAGTATCTATCTACACTGGGTAACAAAAGCTGTAGTATCTATCTACACTGATGTAACACAAGCTGTAGTTTCGATTTACACTTAATAACACAAGCTTTAGTAAATATCTACACTGATGTAACACAAGTTGTATTGTCTATCTACACTGATGTAACACAAGCTGTAGTATCGATCTACACTGATGTAACACAAACTGTAGTATATATCTACACTGGGAAACACAAGCTTTAGTATATATCTACAATGATGTAACACAAGCTGCAGTATCTTTCTACACTGGATAACACAAGCGTAGTATATATCTACACTCAGGTAACACAAGCTGTAGTATCTATCTACACTGATGTAACCAAAGCTGTAGTATATATCTACTCTGATGTAACACAAGATGTAGTATATATCTACACTGACGTAACACAAGCTGTAGTATCTATCTACACTTAGTAACACAACCTGTAGTATATATCTCCACTGATGTAACAGAAGCTTTAGTTTCTATCTACACTGATGTAACACAAGCTATATTATCTATCTGCATGGGGTAATATAAGCTGTAATATCTATCTACACTAATGCAACATAAGCTGTAGTATCTATCTACACTGATGTAACACAAGCTGTAGTATCTATCTACACTGGGTAACACAAGTTGTTGTATATATTTACACTGTGTAACATAAGCTGTAGTATATATAAACACTGATGTAACACAAGCTGTAGTGTCTGTCTTCACTGATGTAACACAAGCTGTAGTATATATCTGCAGTGATGTAACACAAGCTGTAGTGTCTGTCTTCACTGATGAAACACAAGCTGTAGTATATATCTACACTGATGTAACACAAGTCATATTATCTATCTACACTGATGTAACACAATCTGTAGTATATATCTACACTGATGTAACACAAGCTGTGGTATCTATCTGCACTGATGTAACACAAGCTGTAGTATCTATCAACACTGGGTAACACAAGCGGTAGTGTATATCGACACTGATGTAACACAAGTTGTAGTATCTATCTACACTGATGTAACACAAGCTGTAGTATCGGTCTGCACTGATGTAACACAAGCTGTAGTATCTGTCTGCACTGATGTAACACAAGCTGTACAATCTACCTACACTGATGTAACAAAAGCTGTAGTCTCTATCGACACTGATATAACACAAGTTGTAGTATCTATCTACACTGATGTAACACAAGCTGTAGTATCTGTCTACACTGATGTAACACAAGCTGCAGTATCTACCTACACTGACGTAACACAAGCTGTAGTATATATCTATACTAACGTAACACAAGCTGTAGTATATATCTGCACTGGGTAACACAAGCTGTAGTATCTATCTACACTGATGTAACACAAGCTGTAGTATCTATCTACACTGATGTACAACCAGCTGTAGTACCTAGCTACACTGATGTAAAACTAGTTGTTTATATCTACAGTGATGTAACACAAGTCGTATTATCTATCTACACTGGTAACACAAGCTGTAGTATATATTTACACTGACGTAACACAAGCTGTAGTATATATCTGCACTGAGTAACACAAGCTGTAGTATCTATCTACACTGATGTATCAAAAGCTGTAGTATATATCTGCACTGATGTAACACAAACTGTAGTATCTATCTACACTGATGTACCACAAGCTGTAGAACCCAGCTACACTGATGTAACACTAGTTCTAGTATATATTTACACTGATGTAACACAAGCATTAGTATCTATCTAGAATGGTAACACAAGCTGTAGTATAAATCTACACTGATGTAACACAAGCTGTAGTATATATCTACACTGGGTAGCACAGGCTGTAGTATCTATCTACACTGATGTAAAACAAGCTGTAGTATATATCTACACTGATGTAACACAAGCTGTTGCATATATCTACACTGAGGTAATACAAGCTGTAGTATCTATCTACACAGACGTAACACAAGCTGTAGTATCTATGTAGAGTGATGTAACAAAAGCTGTAGTATATATGTACACTGATGTAACACAAGTTGTAGCATAAATCTACACAGATGTAACACAAACTGGAGTATCTATCTACACTGATGTAACACAAGCTGTAGTATCTATCTACAATGATATAACACAAGCTGTAGTATATATCTACACTGATGTAACACAAGCTATAGCATATTTCTACACAGATGTAACATAAGTTGTAGTATCTATCTACACAGATGTAACGTAAGTTGTAGTATATTTCTACACTGATGTAACACAAGCTGTAGAAACTATCTACACTGATGTAACACAAGCTATAGTATGTATCTACACTGATGTAAGACAGGTTGTAGTATCTATCTACGCTGATGTAACACAAGCTGTAGTATATACCTACACTGATGTAACACAAGCTGTAGTATATATCTACAATGATGTAACACAAGCTGTAGTATCTGTCTGCACTGATGTAACACTAGCTGTAGTATGTATCAACACTGGGTAACACAAGCTGTAGTATATATCTACACTGAAGTAACACAAGCTGTACTATATATCTACACTGATGTAACACAAGTTGCAGTATCTATCTACACTGATGTACCACAAGCTGTAGTACCTAGCTACACTGATGTAAAACTAGTTATTTACATCTACAGTGATATAACACAAGGGTTAGTATCTATCTACACTGGTAAGACAAGCTCTAGTATATATTTACACTGACGTAACACAAGCTGTAGTATATATCTGCACTGGGCAACACAAGTTGTAGTATCTATCTGCACTGATGTAACACAAGCTGTAGTATATATCTACACTGATGTAACACAAGCTGTAGTATATATCTACACTGATGTAACACAAGCTGTAGTATCTATCTATAGTAATGTAACACAAGCTGTAGTATTTATCTACACTGATGTAACAGAAGCTGTAGCATATATCTACACTGATATAACACAAGCTGTAGTACCTATCTACATTGATGTAACAAGGGCTGTAGTATCTATCCACACTGATATAGCACAAGCTGTAGTATATATTTACACTGACGTAACACAAGCTGTAGTATATATCTACACTGATGTAACACAAGCTGTAGTATATATCTACACTGATGTAAAACAAGCTGTAGTATATATCTGCACTGGTAACACAAGCTGTAGTATATATTTACACTGACGTAACACAAGCTGTAGTATATATCTGCACTGGGTAACACAAGGTGTAGTATCTATTTTCACTGATGTAACACAAGCTGTAGTATCTATCTAGACTGATGTAACATCACCTGTAGTATCTGTCTACACTGATGTAACACAAGCTGTAGAGTCTGTCTAGAGTGATGTAACAGAAGCTGTAGTATATATCTACACTGATGTAAACCAATCTGTAGTATATATCTACACTGATGTACCACAAGCTGTAGAACCCAGCTACACTGATGTAACACTAGTTCTAGTATATATCTGCACTGATGTAACACAAGCTGTAGTATCTGCTACACTGGTAATACATGCTGTAGTATAAATCTACACTGATGTAACACAAGCTGTTGCATATATCTACACTGAGGTAATTCAAGCTGTAGTATCTATCTATCTACACAGATGTAACACAAGCTGTAGTATCTATATAGAGTGATGTAACAAAAGCTGTAGTATATAATATACACTGATGTAACACAAACTGTAGTATCTATCTACACTGGTAATAGAAGCTGTAGTATATATCTACACTGACGTAACACAAGCTGTAGTATATATCTGCACTGGGTAACACAAGCTATAGTATTTATCTACATTGATGTAACACAAGCTGTAGTCTCTATCTACACTGATGTAACAAAAGCTGTAGTGTATATCTACACTGATGTAACACAAGCTTTAGTATCTATCTACACTGATGTAACACAAGCTGTAGTATCTAGCTATAGTGATGTAACACAAGGTGTAGTATTTATCTACACTGATGTAACAGAAGCTGTAGCATATATCTACACTGATATAACACAAGCTATAGTATCTATCTACACTGATGTAACACAGGCTGTAGTATCTATCTACATTGATGTAACACAAGCTGTAGTATCTATCTACACTGAAATAACACAAGCTGTAGTATATATCTACACTGATGTAACACAAGCTGTAGTATATATCTACACTGATGTAACACAAGTTGTAGTATGTATTTACACTGATGTAACAAGAGCTGTAATATATATCTAAACTGATGTAACACAAGCTGTAGTATCTATCTACACTGGTAACACAAGCTGTAGTATCTATCTACACTGATGTAAAACTAGCCGTAGTATATATATATATATATATATATATATATATATATATATATATATATATATATATATACAGATGTTATACAAGCTGTAGTATCTATCTACACTGATGTAATATAAGCTATGATATATATCTACACTGATGTAACACAAGCTGTAGTATCTATCTACACTGATGTAAATAGAGCTGTAGTATATATCTACACTGTTGAAGCACAATCTGTGGTATATATCTGCACTTATGTATCACAAGCTGTAGTACCTAGCTACACTGATGTAACACTAGTTGTATACATCTACACTGATGTAACACAAGCTTTAGTATCTATCTACACTGGTAACACAAGCTGTAGTATATATCTACACTGACGTAACACAAGCTGTAGTATATATCTGTACTGGGTAACACAAACTGTAGTATCTATCTACACTGATGTAACACAAGCTGTAGTTTCTTTCTACACTGATGTAACACAAGCTGTTGTATATATATATATATATATATATATATATATATATATATATATATATATACACTGATGTAACACAGGCTGTAGTATCTATCTACACTGATGTAACACAAGCTGTAGTATTTATCTAGAATGATGTAACACAAGCTGTAGTATATATCTACACTGATGTAACACAAGCTGTAGCATATATTTACACTGATGTAAAACAAGCTGTAGTATCGATCTACACTGATGTAACACAAACTGTAGTATATATCTACACTGGGAAACACAAGCTTTAGTATGTATCTACAATGATGTAACACAAGCTGCAGTATCTGTCTACACTGGGTAACACAAGCATAGTATATATCTACACTCAGGTAACACAAGCTGTAGTATCTATCTACACTGATGTAACCAAACTGTAGTATATATCTACTCTGATGTAACACAAGATGTAGTATATATCTACACTGACGTAACACAAGCTGTAGTATCTATCTACACTTGGTAACACAACCTGTAGTATATATCTACACTGATGTAACACAAGCTTTAGTATCTATCTACACTGATGTAACACAAGCTGTATTATCTATCTGCATGGGGTAATATAAGCTGTAATATCTATCTACACTAATTCAACATAAGCTGTAGTATCTATCTACACTGGGTAACACAAGTTGTTGTATCTATCTACACTGTGTAACATAAGCTGTAGTATATATCTACACTGATGTAGCAAAGCTGTAGTATCTATCTACATTGGTATAACCCAAGCTGTAGTATCTATCTACACTTTGTAAGACAATCAGTAGTATATATCTACACTGATGTACCACAAGCTGTGGTATATATCTACACTGATGTAACACAAGCTGTAGTATATATCTGCACTGATGTAACACAAGCTGTAGTGTCTGTCTACACGGATGTAACACAAGCTGTAGTATATATCTGCACTGGTGTAACACAAGCTGTAGTGTCTGTCTTCACTGATGTAACACAAGCTGTAGTATATATCTACACTGATGTAACACAAGTCGTATTATCTATCTACACTGATGTAACACAAGCTGTAGTATATATCTACACTGATGTAACACAAGCTGTGGTATCTATCTGCACTGATGTAACACAAGCTGTAGTATCTATCAACACTGGGTAACACAAGCTGTAGTATATATCTACACTGATGTAACACAAGCTGTAGTATATATCTACACTGATGTAACACAAGTTGCAGTATCTATCTACACTGATGTACCACAAGCTGTAGTACCTAGCTACACTGATGTAAGACAAGCGGTAGTATATATCGACACTGATGTAACACAAGTTGTAGTATCTATCTACACTGATGTAACACAAGCTGTAGTATCTGTCTACACTGATGTAACACAAGCTGTAGTATCTACCTACACTGATGTAACACAAGCTGTAGTATCTATCGACATGGATGTAACACAAGTTGTAGTATCTATCTACACTGATGTAACACAAGCTGTAGTATCTGTCTACACTGAAGTAACACAAGCTGTAGTATCTACCTACACTGATGTAACACAAGCTGTAGTATATATCTACACTGACGTAACACAAGCTGTAGTATATATCTGCACTGGGTAACACAAGCTGTAGTATTTATCTACACTGATGTAACACAAGCTGTAGTATCTATCTACACTGATGTAACACAAGCTGTAGTATTTATCTACACTAATGTAACACAAGTTTTAGTTTCTATCTACACTGATGTAACATAAGCTGTAGTATCTATCTATAGTGATGTAACACAAGCTGTAATATATATCTACACTTATGTAACAGAAGCTGTAGCATATATCTTCACTGATATAACACAAGCTATAGTATCTATCTCCACTGATGTAACACAGGCTGTAGTATGTATCCACACTCATGCAACACAAGCTGTAGTATCTGTCTACACTGATATAACACAAGCTGTAGTATATATCTACACTGAATTAACACAAGCTGTAGCGTATATCTACCCTGATGTAACACAATTTGTAGTATCTATTTACACTGATGTAACAATAGCTGTAATATATCTATAATCTGATGTAACACAAGCTATAGTATCTAGCTACACTGATAACACAGGCTGTAGTATCTATCTACACTGATGTACAACTAGCCGTAGTGTATATATATATATATATATATATATATATATATATATATATATATATATATATATATATATGTGTGTATATATATATATATATATATATATATATGTGTGTGTGTGTGTCTGTATATATATATATATATATATATATATATATATATATATATACACACACAGATGTAATACAAGCTGTAGTATCTATCTACACTGATGTAATACAAGCTATGATATATATCTACACTGATGTAACACAAGCTGTAGTATCTATCTACACTGATGTAACAAGAGCTGTAGTATATATCTACACTGTTGTACCACAATCTGTGGTATATATCTGCACTTATGTATCACAAGCTGTAGTACCTAGCTACACTGTTGTAACACTAGTTGTATACATCTACACTGATGTAACACAAGATTTAGTATCTATCTACACTGGTAACACAAGCTGTAGTATCTATCTACACTGATGTAACACAAGCTGTAGTATATATCTACACTGATGTACTCAAAGCTGTAGTATATATCTACACTGATGTACTCAAAGCTGTAGTACGTAGCTACATTGATGTAAATCTAGTGGTAGTATATATCTACACTGATGTAACACAAGCTGTAGTATCTATCTACACTGGTAACACAAGCTGTAGTATATATCTGTACTGGGTAACACAAACTGTAGTATCTATCTACACTGATGTAACACAAGCTGTAGTTTCTTTCTACACTGACGTAACAAGTTGTTGTATATATATATATATATATATATATATATATATATATATATATATATATATATATATATATACACTGATATAACACAAGCTGTAGTATCTATCTACACTGATGTAACACAAGCTGTAGTATTTATCTAGAGTGATGTAACACAAGCTGTAGTATACATCTACACTGATGTAACACAAGCTGTAGCATATATTTACACTGATGTAAAACAAGCTGTAGTATCTATCTACACTGATGTAACACAGGCTGTAGTATCTATCCTCACTGATGTAACACAAGCTGTAGTATCTATCTACACTGGGTAACAAAAGCTGTAGTATCTATCTACACTGATGTAACACAAGCTGTAGTATCGATTTACACTTAATAACACAAGCTGTAGTAAATATCTACACTGATGTAACACAAGTTGTATTGTCTATCTACACTGATGTAACACATGCTGTAGTATCGATCTACACTGATGTAACACAAACTGTAGTATATATCTACACTGGGAAACACAAGCGTTAGTAAATATCAACAATGATGTAACACAAGCTGCAGTACCTGTCTACACTGGGTAACACAAGCATAGTATATATCTACACTCAGGTAACACAAGCTGTAGTATCTATCTACACTGATGTAACCAAAGCTGTAGTATATATCTACTCTGATGTAACACAAGATGTAGTATCTATCTACACTTGGTAACACAACCTGTAGTATATATCTACACTGATGTAGCACAAGCTTTAGTATCTATCCACACTGATGTAACACAAGCTGTATTATCTATCTGCATGGGGTAATATAAGCTGTAATATCTATCTACACTAATGCAACATAAGCTGTTTTATCTATCTACACTGATGTAACACAAGCTGTAGTATCTATCTACACTGGGTAACACAAGTTGTTGTATATATCTACACTATGTAACATAAGCTGTAGTATATATCTAAACTGATGTAGCCAAGCTGTAGTATCTATCTACACTTGTTAAGACAATCAGTAGTATATATCTATACTGATGTACCACAAGCTGTGGTATATATCTACACTGATGTAACACAAGCTGTAGTATATATCTACACTGATGTAACACAAGCTGTAGTATCTTTCTGCACTGATGTAACACAAGCTGTAGTGTCTGTCTTCACTGATGTAACACAAGCTGTAGTATATATCTGCAATGATGTAACACAAGCTGTAGTGTCTGTCTACACTGATGTAACACAAGCTGTAGTATATATCTGCACTGATGTAAAACAAGCTGTAGTGTCTGTCTTCACTGATGTAACACAAGCTGTAGTATATATCTACACTGATGAAACACAAGTCATATTATCTATCTACACTGATGTAACACAAGCTGTAGTATATATCTACACTCATGTAACACAAGCTGTAGTATCTACCTGCACTGATGTAACACAACCTTTAGTATCTATTAAAACTGGGTAACACAAGCTGTAGTATATATCTACACTGATGTAACACAAGCTGCAGTATATATCTACACTGATGTAACACAAGTTGCAGTATCTATCTACACTGATGTACCACAAGCTGCAGTACATAGCTACACTGATGTAAAACTAGTTGTTTATATCTACAGTGATGTAACACAAGTTTTAGTATCAATCTACACTGGTAACACAAGCTGTAGTATATATTTACACTGACGTAACACAAGCTGTAGTATATATCTGCACTGGGTAAAACAAGCTGTAGTATCTATCTACACTGATGTAACACAAGCTGTAGTATCTATCTACACTGATGTACCCCAAGCTGTAGTACCTAGCTACACTGATGTAAAACTAGTTGTTTATATCTACAGTGATGTAACACAAGTGTTAGTATCAATCTACACTGGAAACACAAGCTGTAGTATATATTTACACTGACGTAACGGAAGCTGTAGTATATATCTGCACTGGGTAACAAGCTATAGTATATATCTGCACTGATGTAACACAAGCTGTAGTATCTATCTACACTGATGTAACACAAGCTGTAGTATATTTTTACACTGATGTAACACAAGCTGTAGTATATATTTACACTGACGTAACACAAGCTGTAGTATATATTTACACTGACGTAACACAAGCTGTAGTATATATCTGCACTGGGTAACACAAGCTGTAGTATCTATCTACACTGATGTAACACAAGCTGTAGTATCTATCTGCACTGATGTAACAAAAGCTATAGTATATATCTACACTGATGTAACACAAGCTGTAGTATATATCTATACTGATGTAACACAAGCTGTAGTATATATCCACAGTGATGTAACACAAGCTGTAGTATCTATCTGCACTGATGTAACACAAGCTATAGTGTCTATCAACACTGGGTAACACAAGCTGTAGTATATATCTACACTGATGTAACACAAGCTGTAGTATATATCTACACTGATGTAGGACAAGTTGCAGTATCTGTCTACACTGATGTACCACAAGCTGTAGTACCTAGCTAGACTGATGTAAAACTAGTTGTTTATATCTACAGTGATGTAACACAAGCGTTAGTATCTATCTACTCTGATGTAACACAAGCTGTAGTATCTATCTGCACTAATGTAACAAAAGCTATAGTATATATCTACACTGATGTAACACAAGCTGTAGTATATATCTACACTGATGTAGGACAAGTTGCAGTATCAAGACCCAATCCTCCAAAGGCAGACGTCCTGTCTGGTGGACCCCAGCCATAAACAAACTATATAATAGATGGAGGAAGCTACTACATGATAGAGCAAAATCCCAAAAAGGGAAGGCATCTCTGATCAGTATTAGCAAAAAACGACGGGCATTCATAAAATCGTCTAAGGCCAGCTTCGAGAGAAAAATTGCACAGGACACTAAGGATAATCACAAGGCTTTCTTTAGTTATGTTAGGAACTTGGGTGGGAATTCCCAGATATGCTCAGAATTATTCCAAAATGACAAAAAATGCACGGAACACACAGACATTGCCAACATCCTAGCTGACAGGTTCAGCACAAACTCCCCCCCTCCCCACTAAAAGGGCAAATATCTATCCCAGCAGAGTGCTGCCCCCCCTGACATCTCAGATGCTCAGGTAAGAGCTGCCCTCTCCAAAGCAAAAAACACAGCATCAATGGGACCAGATGGTGTCCTGGGCTGCATCCTACATGAACTCCAAGAAGAGCTAAACCAAAAACATAAAACTACTTTTCAATCCCAGCCTTACTACAGGATATGTACCCAAAGATTGGCATACAGCAACAGTGATCCCTCTCCACAAAGGTGGTGCCTCAACGGATCCTGGAAACTATCGCCCCTTAAGCCTGACTAGCTTGGTTTGCAAAGCTATGGAAAGGATCATCATGGACCTCATAAATAAAGATATTGGGGACGTACAGACACTGGATCCTACCCAGTTCGGCTTTGTTAAGGGCAGATCCTGCCTCTTAAACCTGGTTGATTTCTTTGAAACAGTCACCAAGGCCATTGACAAGGGGTAGGTGGTCCACACAGCCTACCTGGACCTCGCAAAAGCCTTCGATACATTACCCCACTCGGGCATTATAGATAAGCTCACCAGCTTAAATATAAACCCCTATATCACTAGATGGGTTGCAAACTGGCTCAAGGACAGAACCCACATGGTTAGAATTGATGGAGCCATGTCAGATTCCAAACCAGTTACAAGTGGCATCCCACAAGGCTCAGTCCTGGGACCTCTCTTGTTCTGTATATATTTCTCGGAGGTACAGGCCAACACGGAAGGACTGTGGCTGACCAAGTTCACAGATGACTGCAAACTGGGTGCCATAATCGACTTTCCAGCCGACACAAGCATCCTCCAAAAGGGCTTCATAGAAACAGACAACTGGTGCCAGAGCCATGGCCTCAAGCTAAATGCCAAAAAGTTTATAGTCATCCCCTTTGGCAAAAACAAAGTGCCCACAAATTACCACATAGGTGGTAATCCATTAAGTACAGAAGAAGTAATTAGGGACCTGGGGACCCAAGTTGATAGCAATCTCTCATTTGACAACCACGTGGCCAAAGTGGTTAGAAGAATATTTTATATAGCCCACCTAATCATGAAGGGATTCACATCTAGAACAGGGGAGGTCATCGTGCCTCTTTACTCATCCCTCATCAGGCCCATAATTGAGTACAATGCCCCTTTTGGGATGTACCTTACCAGACACCTGCAGCAACTGGAAAGACCCCAAACGTACCTCAACAAGAGGATCAAAGGGCTCAAACAGATGCCATATGCTGCCCAGTTAAAGAAACTCCAGCTCTACTCAGTGGCATACCACCTGCTCAGAGGCAATCTGTGCCTGACTTATAAAGCCATGTCCAACCTGGAATTAATGGACATGCTGCACCTCAGAAAATCCAAATCCCATCGAGATACGCGCTTGAGAGACTTGACCCTCAGCACTGAAATAAATAGGACATGCTGGAGGGACAGATTCATAATCCAGAGGCTCCCTTCACTCTGGAATAAAATCCCAGTCCAGGTTAGGCAGAGTCCCTCATTGACTCTCTTCAAGAGGAATCTTGATGAGTGGATGGGAGATCGTAGGTTTACCCCGGGTATCACTTCTGTGTCACTGTTAGACAGAGGCACAGTATACTAACCTCGAAAAAGGGCATAGCAAAATTAATTTAAAATGGGTGGTGAAAGCCAAACACACTGTGGCTAGGCTTATAAATGCCCTAGGGCAGATAGCCTAGTATGAACCTATGAACCATTGTAACACAAGCATTAGTATCTATCTACACTGGTAACACAAGCTGTAGTATATATTTACACTGACGTAACACAAGCTGTAGTATCTATCTACACTGATGTAACACAAGCTGTAGTATCTATCTGCACTGATATAACACAAGCTGTAGTATCTATCAAGACTGATGTAACAAAAGCTGTAGTATATATCTACACTGATGTAACACAAGCTGTAGTATCTATCTGCACTGATGTAACACAAGCTGTAGTATCTATCTACACTGGTGACACAAGCTGTAGCATATATTTACACTGACGTAACACAAGATGTAGTATATATCTACCCTAATGTAACACAAGCTGTAGTATCTATCTACACTGATGTAACACAAGCTGTAGCATCTATCTAGAGTGATGTAACAGAAACTGTAGTATCTATCTGCACTGATGTAACACAATCTGTAGTATATATCTACACTGATGTACCACAAGCTGTAGAACCCAACTACACTGATGTAACACTAGTTCTAGTATATATCTACACTGATGCAACACAAGCTGTAGTATATATCTACAATGGTAACACATGCTGTAGTATAAATCTACACTGATGTAACACAAGCTGTAGTATATATCTGCACTGGGTAACACAAGCTGTAGTATCTATCTACACTGATGTAACACAAGCTGTAGTATCTATCTACACTGATGTAACAAAAGCTGTAGTATATATCTACACTGATGTAACATAAGCTGTAGTATCTATCTACACTGATTTAACACAAGCTGTAGCATCTATCTAGAGTGATGTAACACAATCTGTAGTATATATCTACACTGATGTAACACAATCTGTATTATATATCTACACTGATGTACCACAAGCTGTAGAACCCAGCTACACTGAGGTAACATTAGTTCTAGTATATATCAACACTAATGTAACACAAGCTGTAGTATCTATCTACACTGGTAACACATGCTGTAGTATAAATCTAAACTGATATAACACAAGCTGTAGTGTATAACTGCACTGGGTAACACTAGCTGTAGTATCTATCTACACTGATGTAACACAAGCTGTAGTATCTATCTACACTGATGTAACACAAGCTGTTGCATATATCTACACTGAGGTAATACAAGCTGTAGTATCTATCTACACAGATGTAAAACAAGCTGTAGTATCTATCTAGAGTGATGTAACAAAAGCTGTAGTATATATCTACACTTATGTAACACAAGGCGTAGCATATATCTACACTGATGTAACACAAACGGGAGTATCTATCTACACTGATGTAACACAGCCTGTAGCATCTATCCACACTGATGTAAGACAAGTTGTAGTATATATCTACACTGATGTAACACAAGCTGTAGTATATATCTACACTGATGTAACACAAGTTGTATTATCTGTCTACACTGATGTAACACAAGCTGTAGTATCTATCTACACTGATGTAACACAAGCTTTAGTATCTATCTACACTGGGTAACACAAGCTGTAGTATCTATCTACACTGATGTAACACAAGCTGTAGTATTGATTTACACTTAATAACACAAGCTGTAGTAAATATCTACACTGATGTAACACAAGTTGTATTGCCTATCTACACTGATGTAATACAAGCTGTAGTATCTATCTACACTGATGTAACACAAACTTTAGTATATTTCTACGCTGGGTAACACAAGCTTTAGTATATATCTAAACTGATGTAACACAAACTGTAGTATCTGTCAACACTGGGTAAAACAAGTGTAGTATATATCTACACTGAGATAACACAAGCTGTAGTATCTATCTACTCTGACACAACACAAGCTGTAGTATCTATCTACACTTGGTAACACAAACTGTAGTATATATCTACACTGATGTAACACAAGCTGTAGTATCTATCTACACTGATGTAACACAAGCTGTATTATCTATCTGCATGGGGAAACATAAGCTGTAATATCTATCTACACTAATGCAACATAAGCTGTAGTATCTATCTACACTGATGTAACACAAGCTGTAGTATCTATCTACACTGGATAACACAAGTTGTATATATCTACACTGTGTAACATAAGCTGTAGTATATATCTACATTGATGTAGCAAAGCTGTAGTATCTATCTACATTGGTGTAAACCAAGCTATAGTATCTATCTACACTCGGTAATACAATCAGTAGTATATATCTACACTGATGTAACACAAGCTGTGGTATATATCTACACTGATGTAACACAAGCTGTAGTATATATCTGCACTGATGTAACACAAGCTGTAGTGTCTGTCTTCACTGATGTAACACTAGCTGTAGTATATATCTGCACTGATGTAACACAAGCTGTAGTATCTATCTACATTGATGTAACACAAGCTGTAGTATATATCTACACTGATGTAACACAATCTGTAGTATATATATATATATATACACTGATGTAACACAATCTGTAGTATATATCTACACTGATGTAACACAAGCTGTAGTATCTATCTGCACTGTTGTAACACAAGCTGTAGTATCTATCAGCACAGGGTAACACAAGCTGTAGTATTCATCTACACTGTTGTAACACAAGCTGTAGTATATATCTGCACTGATGTAACACAAGCTGTAATATCTATCAACACTGGGTAACACAAGCTGTAGTATCTATCTACACTGATGTAACACAAGCTGTAGTATCTATCAACACTGATGTAACACAAGCTGTAGTATATTTCTACACTGATGTAACACAAGCTATAGTATATATCTACACTGATGTAACATAAGTTGTAGTATCTATCTACACTGATGTAACACAAGCTGTAGTATATTTCTACACTGATGTAACACAAGCTATAGTATATATCTACACTGATGTAACATAAGTTGTAGTATCTATCTACACTGATGTAACACAAGCTGTAGTATATTTCTACACTGATGTAACACAATCTGTAGTATCTATCAACACTGGGTAAGACAAGCTGTAGTATCTATCTACACTGACGTAACACAAGCTGCAGTATCTATCTACACTGATGTAACACAAGCTGTAGTATCTATCTACACTGATGTAGCACAAGCTGTAGTATCTATCTACACTGATGTAACAAAAGCTGTAGTATATATCTACACTGATGTAACACAAGCTGTAGTATCTGTCTACACTGATGTAAAACAAGCTGTAGTATCTATCTACACTGATGTAACAAAGCTGTAGTATCTATCTACACTGATGTAAGACAAGTTGTAGTATCTATCTACACTGATGTAACACAAGCTTTAGTATATATCTACACTGATGTAACACAAGTTGTATTATCCATCTACACTGATGTAACACAAGCTGTAGTATCTATCTACACTGGGTAACACAAGCTGCAATTTATATATCTACACTGATGTAACACAAGCAGTAGTATCTATCTACACTGTGTAACACAAGGTGTAGTATATATCTACACTAAGGTAACACAAGCTGTAGTATCTATCTACACTGATGTAACAAAAGCTGTAGTATATATCTACACTGATGTAACACAAGCTGTAGTATATATCTACTTGAGGTAATATAAGCTGTAATATCTATCTACACTAATGCAACACAAGCTGTAGTATCTATCTAAACTGATGTAACACAAGCTGTAGTGTCTATCTACACTTATGTAACACAAGCTGTAGTATATATCTACTCTGACATAACACAAGTTGTAGTATATTTCTACACTGTGTAACATAAGATGTAGTATATATCTACACTGGTGTAGCACAAGCTCTAGTATCTATCTACACTGATGTAACACAAACTGTAGTATATATCTACACTGATATAACCCAAGCTGTAGTATCTATCTACACTGGGTAACACAAGCTGTATTATATATCTACACTGAGGTAACACAAGCTGCAGTATATATCTACATTGATGTCACAAAAGCTGTAGTATATATCTACACTGATGTAACACAAGCTGTAGTATATATCTACACTGACGTAACACAAGCTGTAGTATCTATCTACACTGGGTAACACAAGCTATTTTATATATCTACACTGATGTATCACAAGCTGTATTATCTATCTACATGGGGTAACATAAGCTGTAATATCTATCTACACTAATGCAACACAAGCTGTAGTATCTATCTACACTGATGTAACGCAAGCTGTAGTATCTATCTACACTTATGTAACACAAGCTGTAGTATATATCTACACTGACATAACACAAGTTGTAGTATATATCTACACTGTGTAACATAAGCTGTAGTATATATTGCTATTTATTTATTTACATATGTTGACCGGGAGTGTCCAACTGGATGTAGGTCCATTTTCAGTGGAGGCCCGGGGAGAAAAACTCCACAGTTAAAATAAACAGACAGTACTTACATTGGATTACATAGTGATTAACAATATAACATAGCAATTACTTACAACATATTTACAGATGAAGAACTTAGTACATCAGTAGACAACTAGAATCTTTATCTATGAAGTACATAACATACATTAACAAATGTTACAGTAAGAAGTTCCTGCTGTATAATAAGTACTAGGCTTATGAGCATCTGAGCTTGCTATAATCAAGGTAGTTAGTGGAGTGGAAAGAAAGGTAGTGGTTGGATGGGGTGGGTTATTTTAGAGTGGGAGTTGCAAGGGCATAGCCAGCATGTTTTTAGGTGTGCTTTTAGTAAAGTTTTGGAGTGGGTGCATGATGGTTCGGAGGTAATTGTGAGTGGGAGGGAGTTCCATAATTTGGCTATGGTGCAAGAGAATATTGCTTCACCAGCAGAGTTATTGACTTTAGTGATTTGCAAGTGATTTCTGTTGCTGGATCTTAGTGGTCTGGTGGTGCGATAGGGTTGGAGTAGATTCTGGAAGGATGGGACATTTAGTGGATGGTTTACTGGTTTGTGGGCGAGTGAGAGTTGATACCATTGAAGGAGGTGAGGGAGTTCAAGCCAGCCCAGTTCAGCAAGTGAGAGAGAGAGGTGACTATGGTAGGATGCCCCTGTGGCGAATTTGGCGATTTTGTTGTAGCAGGTCTCTAGCTTGTTTAAATCGCACTGCCTTAGGTTGGTATATATTGGAGAGGCATAAAGTAGGGTGGAGATAAGGTGGGAATTTGCTATTGAAATCTTTGCTGCTTTGGTGAGAAGTGGCTTATTTCTGTATAACGCTCCTAATTCTTTGTGGACTTTTTTTATGGTCATGGATATGTGAATGTCAAATTTTAGTTTATTGTCTATTTCCACTCTTAGCAATTTGGTGTGTTCAGTTGGGTATAAAGTGGTGTTGTCTTTTGCTGTGATGTTAAAGTGAGAGTTGTTTTGAGTATGTTTGGTGGGTTGGAAGATGAGTAGTTTAGTTTTGTTTGGGTTGAGTATTAATTGGGCATCGGATAACCAAGTTTCAACAGAGGAAAAGGCTTCCTGTGTGACATTTTGCAGTTTGGGTAGGGACTGGGCTGAGCAGATGATGGTTGAGTCATCTGCATATTGTATGAGTGTGCCATGTTTGGTGGCAGAAGCTAGATTATTGGTGAAAACAGAGAAGAGTAGGGGTCCAAGGATGGATCCTTGGGGAACCCCTATGGAGACAGGTAGTTGAGGAGATATGTCATTCTGCCATACAATGGATTGTTGACGGTCAGACAGGTAACTCTGAAACCAGTTGGTGACTGATTGAGAGAAGGATAAATTATTGAGGACAGAGATAAGTTGTTTGTGTGGGACCATGTCAAATGCTTTAGATAGGTCTAGGAAAGTAGCAGAGGAGAGATATCCATTGTTTTTATGCCGAAGGGTGGTGTTAGTAAAGGAGAGTAAGGCAGTGTTGGTGCTATGGTTTGGTCAGAAACCATGCTGAGTATTGGAAAGGAGGTTGTTAGTAAGGAGGTAGTCTGAGACCTGAGAGTGTTTGCATCTCTCTAGTATTTTGGAGAGAGGAGAGAGAATAGCTATGGGGCAGTAATTGATTAGTTCTGTGGAGGGTCCGCCTTTGTGGAGGGGAATTATATGTGATACGTTCCACAGTGTGGGAACGTAACTTTCTGATAGAGATCGGTTAATCAAGATGGATACTGGGTAGGCCAGAGCATCAGCTGCAATTTGTAGGTATTCACTTAGGAGGTTGTCTGCTGCTAATTTGGTGGGCTTAAGTTTAGTTAAGAGTTTTTTTATGTTGGAGGTAGGTGCAGGAAAAAAAGAGAAGGCAGTGGAGAGATTACTAGTTGAAGGTGTGGGTTGGAGGGGGGGGTTGTGTTGTTTAGCTAGTGATAGTATGGTTTGTGTGAAGTGTGTGTTGAATGAGGTAGAAATATTTTCTGAGGAGTGAGGGATGTTAGGAGGAGGGGTACTGACTTTACCTGGGTGGAGGATGGAGTTTATGGAGGACCAGAATTGTTTGGGGCTGTGTTGGGAGGAGTCTAGGGCAGACTGGTAGTATTGGAATTTGTCCTGTTTTATTAGCTTTTTGACTCTATTGTGTAGTTCTAGGAATTTCTGTCTAGTTGAGGGGGATTTGGTTTTGCGCAGTGCTCCCAGGCTTTATCCCTGTTTTTCATTTCTGACTTGGTGGTTTTCTGTAGCCATGGGGAGGGTTGTGCTTTGGTTCTGGAAAGTCTTATGGGGGCAGGGTAATTAAGGATGCTCAGGAAGGTAGTATTAAAAAATTCAACTGCATCATCAAGACTGAGGTACTTTAGAGGATGCCAGTTACATTCTTTGAGGGATGAGATGAATGTGAGTGGGTTAAAGTTTAGTTTTTTACGTATTTAACGGTAGATGACAGGTTTAGCTTGGTATAGGTATTTTTTGAGTAGGAATGTTGGGGAGTGATCACTGAGGCTATCTGATAAGCAGCCTGTTATATATGACTGGGGGCTGTTACTGACTAGTATCCAATACAGGGTAGTGTGCTTGCTCGAGTTTTTATTTATCCTGTTTGGTGACTGGACTAGTTGGGTGAAGCCATGAAGGTTTACATGATGGGTTGGATGGTTGCCAGAACAGGATTGCCAGTCAATATTGAAATCACATAAAATGATAGTTTCTTGGGGGAGATGGTGGGTAGACCAGCTGTGGAGGTTTTCTAGTGGAGGGATGTTTTGGCCAGGTGGGAAGTAGCATCCAATTATGTTGATGGTTTTGTTTTGGTTTATTTTGAGGTTGGTATATATTATTTCTTCATTGCCTATTTGTGGAGCTGATGATTTTAAGATCTGGATGTTTAGATGCTGTTTAAATATTATAGCTACACCGCCTCCTTTCTTGTTTAGCCGGTCTACTCTTAGTATGCCGTAACCTGTAGGGAGTATTTGCTCACTGGTAATGTGAGGTTTTAGCCAGGTTTCTGTTAGGATGACTATATCTGGGGAGTACAAGTCTATGGTGGCATGGAGTTCATGGACTTTGTTGGATATACTTCTAATCTTTAGGCTTAGTAGAAGGAAGTCACTTGGCTTTCTATTGGCTGTAATATGGAAGAAGTTGTGGTTTCTAGTCTGATTATGAGGACTGGGTTGGAGATGGTAGGGCCAGGGTTGGGGTGGATGTCTCCACTTAGGGCTAGTTTTGATATGCATGAGGTTATTAGTTTTCTCAGTTTTTGAATGTGTTTTTTATTAGGGAAACTTTATGATTGTGCTCTGTGGTTAATAGGTATGGTGGGAGGGTTACTATGTTAAGTTGCAGGGATGCTTTATGTTTGAGTAATATAGTTGGTAGAATATGTGGGGGTGCATAGGGATGGTTCTTGAGCTGGTGGGAGGGGAGCTGAGTGAGGGTGAGACATGAGTGGTGGTGTGAGTAGTAGTACAGTGGTAGTGGTTGAGTGGGGGAATGATAGAGCTTTGGTAGGATGTAAGATATGCAAGGAGAGTGTATGCAGTGAGCATAGGTAAGGTATGCTTGTACATGTTAGTTGAGGAGGTGTGATAGTAGTGGGAAGATGGAGGAGGTAGTGTTGGGTTAGCACTGTGGTTGGCTATTGGAAAGATGGGAGGTTTTTGTGAGTGTAATAAAGGTGGGACCACTGGGGGCAGGAGGGAATAGGGGGCAGGGTGGGGAGCGAAGCGGGTAGAAACCCTGTTAGTTGCTCTTATGAGGGGGCTAGAAACAATCAGGTAACAGAGTTTACTGATAAATGAACATATGATAGTGACAAGGGTGGTTGTAGTTTTAAAAATGGTGCCTGCCACAGGTAATATTTATTAACTTTGGGATTGTCTATATCTACACTGATGTAACACAAGCTGTAGTATATATCTACACTGATGTAACACAAGCTGTAGTATCTATCTACACTAATGTAACACAAGCTGTAGTATCTATCTACACTGATGTAACACAAGCTGTTGTATCTGTCTACACTGGTAACATAAGCTGGAATATCTATCTACACTGATGTAACACAAGCTGTAGTATCTATATACACTGGGTAACACAAGCAGTAGTAGATATCTACACTAGGTTAACTTTACAACAAAAGTAGTCAGCTTATATATTTCTCCATATAAGTATCTTTTAATGTTACTACAAAGGTGACACTATCAAAAATCCTTGTGTTTATAAGGCAATACAACCTAGCAAGCTTCATCACTGAAATGCATTCACACTCTTAAGTGTGGGGCACTTTACAGTCCTTGTGTATCTGAGAAGCAAAGTAGAACTTCCTGATAGTTTACTGGAAACTGTCAAATGGTGAAAAAGATGTAGCTTAATTTAAAAAACATATCCAAATGCTGGCTTTACGTGCATTTAATAGTGACATTCTGTCAAGCTAAATCATACAGCCTTATACTATGTTTCCCAGTAGTGTTGGATCTATTCCCCTTTTTCTTATGCAATGAGACACAAAAGTCATAGAGTTATTATATAAAAGTGAAAGGGGTGTGGAGGGGAGAATGTCCTATATTGACTGACATATACAATATGTTCCAAGGTAATATATGTGCCATTATGCATTGGGTCATTGAAATGTTATATGGCATATGTAGGTAATAGTATAGACATTTGTGAGAATTTCTCTGGAAATGACTTTTAAGGTGCCTTAGATTTTTATTATTTGATGGCTGTTGATTTATTCATTTTCTTGTCTGTTAACTGAGTAAGACTGCTGAATACAAATTACCCTTTTCATAAGTAACCTAGGAGCATAGTCTGGTTAACTGTCTTGTTCAGAGTCAGATGGCTTGCAATTGGAAATCAAGGGAATCAAACCCAGTACTACAGCATGAAGCACCTTTACAGATTGTAGCCTTATTCTTTTAGTAAACCTGCTTGATAGTTATCTGTCTTCTTTGTGACCTCTGTTTTCCCAAAATATATTTGTCCTTAGCTGGCATTCACCAGAAGTTAATATCATATCTAGTTCTTTATAAATGTGACCCGCATACCTGCTATTATACCACCTATATACAACTCTCGCACTGTAAGGTAAAAACGGCTGATCCAACATCAACACCAAACTATGTGTAAATCCTTAAAGGCATTATGAAAACATATTTTTAAAAATGCTTTATTAAAATTTGTAGAAATCTTTATCTTATCATTAAATGTCGCAATCTGCACTGTTAACTGCATTTCCTGTTGAGGAAATGTAAATATTAAGCCATTAAAGCAGTGTTAGTAAGTAGGCATTAAACAGAGGTTTATATAAGATTCAAGGCCTTTGATGCAATTACATCATTAATTCCATACAGACAATAAGAAAGCGGTATGCAGTGCTGACACAGCTGATTCAAATGCAATCTGTGCTATCAGCATTGAAAGAATAAGGGGATATTCATATCCGGCCGTTATTTGTAATACCCCCTTGTCACTGCAACCTCAGGCAACAGTATCTCCTTCACTACTGAATATTTTTAAAAGGACTCTGCCAAAGCTACTGTTTGCCTATTTTTACTTCCTTCATATAAATATCTATATCTTCAAAATGTTTTGACATATTCATGAACATTTTCTTGGACTTGTTGCACACATATGTTTCTATAAAACAGACTTAAGACTGTGCTGCTATCCTCAAAGGCAGTGGAGGATTTGCATCATGAATTTTAATGAAAAAAAATGTAATTTGATACTTTTATCTCATAACATATTTGTATAAAAAATACATATTGCTTTTTTGCCTGAAGTCACCAAAGCACTTTACCTTTATGCTTATCATCATTTTTGTATTAGCTGATCATGTATTTATTGTAAAGTGAGTATCAGATATGGAAGTACGTCCATTACTGAAGAGCATTCCTACCCTTATTTAGACCTGACAATGAATTCCAATATGTGTGCTTTGTTTCATTATACTACATTACAAGACGGCATGAAACAAGCAAAACTAAATGCAAGGAGATGTCCTGCTGTCAATGTGTTGCAGAATGTAATGGAGCTAAGTAAAGAAGATTCCGGAAATGTCCTACCATATCTTGAATCCCCATAAATGCACTTGTGTAAATTTTTTTTAGTGAAAGACTGTCAGGTGTGAAACCAGCAATGTTTTTAAGCAATATCTGCATGTCCTCCCCGCGGTTGGGTGGGCGTTTGAAAGACATGCGTAAATGGGCGTGCCTTCGTTGAAGGTTGAACATCGAGCTGGCACCTTGGCATTCGTCAAAATCTACTGCCAATCATTAGCGGACCGGAGTACCGCTGTGGCGACCCCTAACCGGGAAAAGCCAAAAGACAACAACAACTATCAGAATTAATTTTGGGACCTAACCATATAGAAAAATAATTTGCAAGTGTTTAGGCAATAGATGTAGTGGATGTGTTAAACTGACCACTGTACTTGAGAGTTATGTTGTGCCTTGCTGTTCGCCTCCATGCCGTACTTTCCATTTCTTTTCATAAACATGAGAGTTATCCCAAAACTCATCTAGAGTCAAATTGTCACCCGCATAATAGTAGAAAAAGGTGTGGTGCTGCTTGCAAAGCATTAGTAGTTGTTCCTTATTCTACAATACTCTACTCATGAACATACCTCTCAACTGTACCAAATCCCTCAGTGTTTAGCAGTTTTAAGGGCAAAATAATGGGGTGCCACAAATTTCTGAGTGGCCCCTTCAATTCCTGATTTTTTTTTTAAATTTTATTTATAAATTAAATTATGGCTGATATCATCACGCACAGTGGTGTGTGTGATAACATCAGCTTCGTGAGGCAGAGCCTGCCTGCGTGTCAGACGTGAAGACTGGGGCAGGACCGGGAGCTGGAGTAGGAGCTTCAGGACAACAGTAGAAAGTTAGACAAATACAAGGTGTTCAGATTTGCAAGGTTTACTTTATTCAGAAATGAACACTGTCACTGCTGCAGGAGTCTGGAGCAAAGGGGACATTCTGATGAGAAAAAAGACAGCAGGTTATGCAGGTATGCTAATTTGCTGTTAGTTGTTGAGTTTGCCATAACATAGAAGAACGAGACTTCAGACTCAGACCCTGTTTCTTGTTGAGATAAGTGTGTTGCTGGAATGAGGAAGTTACCTGAAAGTTAGGGTACTCAATGACGGACTCAGATTGCTGCTAGAATAACAGGTTTTGCATTATTATGTATTTTTTGGAGGAATTCAAATGTCTGCCATTATTTATTATTAATGTTCTGAAACTTCATTCCTAGCTTATAAAATTTTGGAATCCTGGACCAGACTCAGCTAATCAACACTGTGCAAGTTAGTTATTCTTCTGTTCGCTCCGTAATGCCTGAGAGGGCATGCTGGTCTTTTTGTAACATGTGTGGCTGTATTTAAAATTTATATTCCTGTTTTACTTGCAGTAATTGTAGTTTACCCTGCAGTTTTACTTGCAGTGATTGTAATTTACCCTGCAGTTAAAATGTCCCAGGTGCAGGCTAGATTCTTTACAGAAAACAAAAATGAAATAGATATTTGTTGTGAATCATGAGCATTGCGTCCTGACTTGCATATATGTTGGCATTACAGCAGACACACTGGGAAGTGCATTTTCTTAAGAAAGATTAATGTGGTGTTATGTTTTGTATTAATTTTTTGTTTAGGTATGCACATGGTTATTACAGTATTTACTTTTGGTAAATGCAAGTATTGTGGCTTCTGTACTGTACTGAACCAATTTCCGATTATTTATGGGAACGTGGGTTTGCAGGATTTTTGCACATTTAATTCTCACTCCTCTCTTTAGGTATAGATCACCATCCAGTCTAATACATTCTTTATGCCTGAATCTGCATCATTCTGTGAGTGAATGAATAAGGGAGGTTTATTTGGTATGCATGCTATTTGACTGTACAGATCCCAGATCCTGAAACTTGGCTGTATCTGATGCTGATGCCTGACATCGGTGAATACGGAGTCGCTGCTGATCACTTTCATTAAATAGTGAAGATGACAATAAAGAATGATTCAGGGACTTGCAAAGTGTTGTGCTACCCCACCAAAATTTCATACTATCTCATTATACTCATGACATAATAATGGATAATAAAGATCCACAGGCAAGCCCACTTAACCAGTTAAATAAAATCACGCTCCATACAAGTTCACTGATTACTTTTGTTAGCTGGTGAGCAGAACCATAATTAATATTTCCGAACTTGCATACAATAGTCTGACTATGAACTCACACTGATTGATTTAACATAATGTTCATTAGTTATAGTGACAGTATAGGTTGTACAATGAAGTGTAAAAGTCATACCTCTCAACCTGTCAGTGCAACTCCAAGAACTCTGGACAAAAGTAGAAACAATGGAGGACAAAGGCCCAGAAATAGGGAGAGATTTTAAATATTGCTCGTATAAACTTAGATAGTTGTTAGAAGAACAGGTTTTGCATTATTATGCATTTTCTGATGGATATGGCGTCTGAAATTCAAATGTCTGACATTATTTAGCATTATTTAGTGACTTCAGTCCTCAATGATTTGCCAGAAAACTGCACATTTTATGAAGAACGGACCAAATTTTTGAGGCAAAAATATGGACATTTGAGAGTTATGTATTAGTGGCTTCGATCTTCTTGTTGGTATTCCACAATTCCTTTGGCGTGGGCCGTGTTACACAATTATGTATGAAAATTTATGTTAATCAGCATCCCAATTTTTGGCCAGTTGTACCTACTTTCCATGGGCTTTGTCCGTATATTTGATGTTTCCAGGTTGAGATGTATGCTCATTGAAGGCAGTTGTTACACAGAGTTATGGATGTAAGCTGTTGTTCCTGTGGTATATAGTTTGATTCCCTCGACCCTCATTTGTCTACTCTGTGACATTTAGCAAATCACTTAACAAATCAGTGCTCCCAGGTCACCCCTGGAAAGGTACCATGTATCCAGTGGGCCTACCTGATTAACAAATCAATGGAAAAGCTCACTCAGACTCTGCCACAGCTTGCTGTGAGGTAAAGGTTAGTCTGTTTTTGCTTTCTTGCATTTTGTATTGCTGTGTTGACTTCTTCTATTTTGTATATAGCAATTTATTTTCTTTACACTGTGTACCAGAGCTGTGTCAAGTGTGAGTCAGACAGAAATTAAGATTTCCACCACCCTCCCACCCTAGAGCTGTTGTGTTTTTAAACTCAACTGTATTTCTAGTTGCCTACCTCATATGTTAATTTGATCAAATATTTATTTCCCTCTCCTCTTTAACTGGCTATTTGGAGTAAGTACAAAATTCTCATTTTGTGACAAATCACTCCCCTTCAGCTATTTAAATTTGTTGCCTATGCCACTGTATTCCATAGAAAAAGAATACAAAGTGCCACCTCTTCCAATTTATCTTGCTTTTTTAAAATTAGTGATTCTTCACTTAGATACCTAAAGCTTAAGTTACCTCCTCTTTCATATCCAACTGCTTAGTGAACATTGCAACTCTTAGGATATTAACTAATTTTTTCCATCCTTTACCTTTAAAATCTGCAACATCTACTTCAAGACCACCAATTACTGCAGAGCCCATAATCTGCCTCTCAGTAGTGATCTTGGGATTAGTGGTTCCGTTTTCTCCTGGTTTGAGAAGGAACACAGAGTCATTACTTCCTGGAGACTGCTGAACTCCAGAAAGCCTAATAAGTGCTTCATAGGTGCCATCTTGGAATTTGTGTTTATATTTTGCTCCTGGTGAGAGAAGGAGCAGAGTGCACTGATTCCTGACTGTTTCTGATCGAGCAATGAAACTCTGTGTTGGACCTTCCTGATTGGTCTTGTTGCTATTTAACGCATCTACCAGGAAATGGCTACAAGAAGACTACAGACCCTCGCATCATCTGGGACAAGACTGTTGATCACTAAAGAGCCTTTGGCCTGCTTCTCATCTTGAGATTGGTAGTACTGTTTTACTTCTTGTGAGAGAAGAAACCAAGGATCACTGTATCCTAGCAGTGTGAAGCTGTGGTGAGACCAGCACTAGTAGTAGCCAGGCAATAGCCATTCAGGCAGATCCCCTCTTTTCAACATTCTTGACAAGCTATTTTTTTTTTCTTTTCAGTAAGTACTACTTGATCTGCTGCTGCCTGATCTAACTTCAGAATATTCACCTAAATATTTCATCCATAAATCCAGAGGGGCTTCTTATTAGTTTCCCCTCAGCTGTTTGGTAGCACCCTGTATAGATGCTGAAAACTTGAATTGTCATTTTTCCTGTAAAAGTACCATTAAAATTTCACCAATACCTAATTGCACACAGGACAACTACTTTTCAGCACATGTACTGCCCCCAGAGTTGCAAACCAGAATGCCTGACATTACTTTATATTGTCACTCCAACTATCTAATCAATAAAAAAGAGTCTATTGCCATGGGTATGAACTTACTATCTCCATTGCAAGGTTGGTAGGATATGGACATCCTGAGGCAATGTAGAAATTGCCTCATGTTTACTGACAAGCAGTTAAATCTCAAACAAAATGATATGGTTTGTGACAGATGTATTTACATAATGTCACTGGAAGCAAAGCTCTCACTTAAAAGCACTGATAATGTCAATTAGGTTGCCCATGGTACACACACTACATCCATCACATTGAAAGTAGATACACAGACCCACATATGCTGAGGCACTTAAATTTAACCTTCCTAAACCCCAAAGACCTCCTAGACAAAATGTATGTAACAAATACCCTCAGAAGAACCAAATGCACTTTTTAAAAACAACACCCTCTTCAGCACATACAACCACATCTTATGAAGCCTCTACTTCTAAGCCCATAAGGCAACCCATCACACAATCCACCATTCTGGTCACTGGAGACTCCAATGTCCCTCTTACCAGGATTAATAAAGAGAACATCACGGTCATTTGCTTATCAGGCGCCAGGATCCCCCACATTACGCATGCACCAGTATGATTCGGTCATAGTCCATGTGAGTGTGCATGATCTGAGATGTACCTCCCTAGACTATATGAAGAGAGACATCACAGAGCTCTCAGAATATGTGTCTCAGGCTGGTATGAGCCTAGCATTGAACAGCATTTTATCTTCTTCAAGGATGATGCCTCAATACCAACAGAAGATAACTGACTTTAATGACTGGCTTAGGTTTTGGTGTCATTCTGTTTGTCAACATGGAAGGAGATGGTCAACAGATGATGCTGCTTTGCCATGGGTGGTCTGCACCTCTCCCCTAATGGCTTTCAAATATTAGCTAAAACATTGTCCTTCCCCATAGAGCTCTTTTCAGGCAATGCCAAACTGAAAGTACTTCTGTCATAGCAAATCAAAACCAAGAAAATCTAATGATCCTACTGCTCACCTTTAGGAGTCTAAACAAAAAACTCTACTACCTACAAGTTCTCTTTACCCTAGAGAATGCTGATGTCTGTGCAGTCATTGAGACATGGTTTAAAGCCATGGAGAGCACACCAGCAGGACAAGGCTATATTGTCTCCTACACATTTAGACCAACTATTACACAGACAAGAACTAAAGGTAGAGGTATCTTGATTTATATCAAGCATAAATATACCTTGATGCCGGTCAAATAGGACAATGCACTTGAGATTCTACATGTTCAACTCACTATAGGCAAAATACCATACCACTTCCTTGAAGCTATAGGTCCCCCTGTATGACCCAGGAAACCCATAATATATATTAAAACGTATTGGTAGCACTCAGCATTCAACCCAATACCATATTCATGGGCGACTTTAATCACCCCATCATTAACTGGGAATCAGACACAACATCAAAAGTACAGACACAGAGATTCCTATATTTTGTAAACACAAACTCCCTACACCAGATTGTCAGTATACCCACCAGGAGTGCAAACAAACTGGAATTGGTCTTCACTAATATGGGAGAGTGCTGCGCACTCCCTCGTGTAATGTCTACTCTGATAAGATCAGTCTACAAAATGGTCTCATTTGAAGTAAAAATAAAACCTGGAATCCCAGCTAATCCTGGAATATTCAGGAGCTCCTCTAAGGCTAACTTTCTACTATTAAGGGACAACCTGTCAAAATGTCAAGTCCCCATAAACGCTGAGAATGATACTGTTTACATGAAACTGTTCACAGAAACCCTATACAAGCATGTTAATAGATGCATAGAGGCAGCTGTAACCACCAGAAATAAAATTCAGAACTCAAAAACAAAGTCACCCAGGAGGACACAACATCAATAGATTACATAAGATAAGGAAGAAAATTAGGGCAACAAATGCAACGTGCAGCACACAGTATGATAAAAGCCCTCTCATCAAACTATACAAGCAACTCGGGGGACAAATAATGTATACCAAAGCCAAATGTGAGGTAAATTTGGCCTCCCTGGCCAAGAAAAATCACAAGGCGTTCTTTAGCTATGTATGCAAACTCAAATTCAGTACACAATTGTGTGCAGAGCTCATTGTTAATGAAGCCACGTATACCGTGCCAGAAGATATAGCAATCCCCCTGACCAACAAATTAATCTCCAATGTTACCCCTCTCGTTCCCTCAACCTTATCTCAGAAAATACCATCAAATATAACGCTCTCAGCTATCATTAGGAAACAGGGCCTTAGTGTTCTGTCTAAGGCCAAGAATACTGCATCAATGGGCCCAGGCAGTGTCTCAGGATGCCTTCTAAATAGCATTTAACAAGATATGTCAGGCCTTCTGGAATTTCTATTAAACTGTAGCCTACAAACAGGTCTCATGCTTCATGAATGGAGAATAAAAACAGTCATCCCTCTACACAAAGGTGGATCATCTACACACCCTGGAAACTACAGACCCATAAGTCTCACTAGTCTCATACGCAAAGCCATGGAATGAATTATTGTGGAGATGATCAATAATGATGTAGGAAACTTTTAGACAATGGACCAAACCCAATTTGGTTTTGTCAAGGGCAGATCATGCCTACTCAACCTGGGAGACTTCTCAGAGATGATCACCAAAGCAATGGATAAGGGCAAAATGGTTTGCATTGCCTACCTTGATCTGGCCAAGGCAGTTTGACACAATACCCACTCAGGCATTGTTGACAAACTCAAGAGGTTAGGGATAAACCCTTATGTTACCCAGTGGATCAACAGTTGGCTCACAGACAGAAGCCAGGAAGTTAGAATTCAGGACTCCACCTCTACAAAGAGGCCAGTCACAAGCAGCATCTCTCAGGGATTGTTTTGGGGCCACTCATTTTTAGCATTTAAATCTCTGAAGTCAAGGCTAATGTCAATAGCCTCAGGCTGAGTAAATTTTCAGATGATTGCAAATTAGATGCCATCATATTGCCACCAACACAAATGCTCTCCAAGAAGGGCTGACACAGACAAATAACTGGTGCCAGAGCCATGGACTAAAACTGAACACCAAGAAATGCATAATCCACCCCTGGTAACTATCATATTGAAAAAACTCCTCCAAGAGTTGACCTAATAGGGACTTCGGAACACACATAGACAGTAGTCTAGCCTTTAACCATCATGTGTCTATAGCAGGGAGTAAATCATTCTATGCTGTGCAACTTATAAAAAAAAGTATGGCATCTAGGCCCAAAGAAGCCATTGCTGCATTGTATTGAGCATTCACCAGACCTATCATTGAGTACAATGCCTCAATTGGTACATAACCAGCCACATCCAGAAAATGGAATGTCCAGAGAGGTTTTATTTATTTATTTAACATTTGTTGACTGGGAAGGTTTGACTAGGGTAGAGCCTATTTTCAGTGGAGGCCCAGAGACAAACACTCCAGATGCATGTCTTTGGAATGTGGTAGGAAAATGCAGCACTCAGAGGAAACCCACACGCATGCAGGGAGGACATGCAGACTGCACAGAAGTCACCCCAGATGAGAATCAAACCAAAAAAACTCTTACTGTGAGGTGACAATGTTAACCGCTGTACCACTGTGCCACTGGTTACTCACTAATAGAATACAGGGGTTAAGTAACACGTCCTATGCAGACCACCTCAAGGACTTATCCCTATATTTTGTGTCCTACAGACTGATGAGGACAGATTTCTGCCTGGTATACAAGGCATTGTCAGACCCCACTCTGGTAGACCTCCTGCATATACATAAAACAAACAGCACCAGAATTACCCATTCTAAAAACTTATACCTTGACTGTGATATAAGTATGACCTGTTTGAGAGACAGGCTCTCCATCCAAGTGAAGCAGAATTCCTCCCTAACCCAATTCAAGTGTAACTTGGACTTATACGGTGAAGAGGAAATTCATCCCTGGTTTGGTACCCATGACTGTAATAGACACTGGCAGTCTGTACGTGGTTCATCTTCAAGGCCCCGGCTTGTAAATATTTCATCTCCCAAGCACTGCTTACACTTATGAATGATACCAGAAGTTGTCTGAGATTTGGAATGCATGCCTAGGCTTCAATACACCCTTGTGGTCATTAGCCTAATAAACACCCATGAACCTATAAATGGGTATGATGATTATTATACATGGCTAGACTTAAAAAGGCTCCCTTGGGGTTATTAAGCTTGTAGTTACCTATGAATGTGCTTTTGTAGTTGTTCTCATTACATGAGTAACCGCCCTTCTCTTAGGGGTAGGATAGAATCTGTCACACATTTGAAATAGAATACTAAGTGCTCCAATGCAGGGCTGTAGACCAGCTCTTATGATTGTGGAAATCTTCTTTGAAAGCATTACATGTTGATTGCCAGACTTAAATGTGCAGTAAGATATATATGTTCCAATTACATATGTGCTCTTTTGGTAGACATGTTTATTGTTATAACACAATGGTCACTGAACAGAAGCGGGTGAAAGACTAGCTTAAAGATTTTTTCTGGTGAGTTTGTGAGCCTAGAACTGACTACATTACTGTTTCAGTACTGGGTCTGGCATTCTCTAATAATGTAATAAGAGATCATTTTAGCAGTGCAGTAGTTGTGGTGAACTAACTATGTCATCCATAGCAGTAAGTCACCCAGTTGCCTGTGATTCCCTATGTCAAAATCTTATTAGTTTCCTGATTTCATATTTGGTTTTGGGCTTCTGGGGGTAGGAGAGTACCCCAAAGTAGCCACTGATCATTCTAAGGTAGGTGGATGAAGGTAGGTCTATATCAAACCAAGTCACAAGAGAATAAATAAGAACCACCATATGCAGCATGAAATAATGAATCAAAGTTTTAATGAATGGTAAGCGCTTTCACACCTACGAAAAGCACTTCATCAGACCACAGAACATAAAAGTGCATTCTCAAACAACATATATATATATATATATATATATATATATATATATATATATATATAGGAATATAAAACAATTAAATATCAATCAATTAAAATATCTAATAAAACAAATCATGTGACTTTAATATAGGTTTTAAAGGGACCATTTCATTCCAACCATACCCTGTATCAACTTGCAGTTTAATAATCCATCTCACCTCAGCTGTTTCAGTAAGATTAGTAAAGTCACTCCCCCCTCACATCTTTGTGCATGAGTTGCAAGACCAAAAATCTAAAAGAGTGTGTAGACCCATACATATTCACATGTTTGGTGAGGGCATTAGTCAGCTTAACCCTCCTAATGTTACTCATATGCACAGTAATTCATTCTCTAAGGAATCTGTTCATCTTCCCAACATAAAATTGCAAACACTCAGAACCGATCACCAAATAAATCAATTCAATGCTCCTACATGTAACAAACAAATCAGGGCTATATATAAAATAAGTATCTGGATGTATAAAATAATTGCAGTGTAAAATGTACTTACAAGAGCCACACAATCAACACAGAAAGGTATCTCTCCATGTAGAAATATTTACAAGAGTTACACAATCAACACAGAAAGGTATCTCTCCATGTAGAAATGTTCTCAGTGGTCTTATTCTGCTTTTAACATAAATAACGCTTGTGCGATTTACTATTTTTAAAACAAAAATGAGGTCTTGTATGAACAATCCCTAATAACTTGTCATCCACCTGCAAAATAGACCAATTCCTCTTTCTGGTGTTGCATACCCTATTCACATCACTGGAGTATGTAAGGAATATTCAGCTTATTTCTCTGGCAAATCCCCTGTTACCATTAGCCACCCCATTCAATATATCATGCCGAGGAATTTCCCTCACGTTAAAACCTGTATCATTGGAGGATGAAGCCAAACAGGCATTATCATTTGTAAAATTTATTCAACCATATTCATTGGTTAAAGAATTTCCTTCTTCAAGTCTATTGGTCAAGATAGCTGGAACATCTTTATGGATCACATCAGACAGTACACCATCAGTTCTGTTGGAACCTAAACCATTGGCTAACCAATTTCACGAAACCGGCCTATTAGCTGGAGCTGTTGTCACATCATTATTGGTTAAAGGACCTCTTATAACAAAATCATTGGCGGAAGCTATAAATGCAGATTGATTATCCAATCTGCTGAAGGTATCAAAATACGGTTTAGCCATGCCCCTTCTCTCCTCCACAGCCTCTCTCATTGTAGATTTAATCTCATTGGTCGAACAACCCCTACTCATAAAATTATTAGTTGCTATATCAATAAGTTTAACTCATCATTATTCAACCTGGAATAGCTAGTAAATTGTCATCTAAGTACATTTCTGTAGACATGACTGGGATGCATGCTAGCATGATGTAACAATCTATTTCTTTTAGAGGGTTTGGTGAAATACACTGCTTTTAATTGAACCTTCAGACATTTTAGTAAGCATAACATCTAAAAAGTCTATGGTGTTCAGAGAATGCTGAGCTATAAATTTCAATAAAGTAGTCATCCCTTCAATATAATGTATAAAATCTTGCAGGTCATGCAATGATCCTGCCAAAATTAGAAACACATTGTTTACAAAGCATCTGCAAAATTTGATACATCCCACAAAACTGTTATCTCATAACACCTTTGTATTCTCCCACTGAGTTAGCACAGTATTAGTGTAGCTATTGGCACAAACAGTGCCCATCCGACCATAAAGCAATCACTTTCAAAGTCACCAACCATGTCCCCTGACCTCCCTCTTGTTAGAGTCAAACAAAAAAACTTTTCCAAAGCTGACTACAATCTCCTGAGAGCAGGTATAAGCAGTTTCACAGCCACCATCCCCTCAGTTTGAACTAATGTCCAAGCCTACACCAAAAAAATTATATGAGCACCTACATAGCTGTATGGACTCAGCAATACCTGACAGGACCAAATCATCTTCCTCAAGGAAGAGTAAACCTGTCTGGTGGACAGCAGCAATAAACAAACTCTATAATAAAAGGAAAAAAATGCTGTCCAGCACCAGGAAGGAGCAGGTGCTGAGTTGGAAGCAATCTCTCCTTTGTCCAAACAAGCAAATAAGGTCACTGTTTAAATCCTCTAAGGCTAACTTTGAGTCCAAATTGGCCACATCCACTAAGGACAATCACAAGGCCTTCTTCACATAAGTCCACAGTCTTAAAGGTAACACCCAAATCTGCTCTGAACTGGTGGTCAAGAACTCCACATACACAAACGCCAGAGATATTTCCAACCTGCTGGCAGACAGGTTCATTGAAAACTTCATCCCCTGTGCCCCCATCAGTAAACCAGGACATCCCCAGTACCTGACCCCCTCCCCTCATCACCAGGGAGCAGGTCTTTAATGCCCATTCAAAGGCAAAACATATAGTCTCCATGGGACCTGACAACATCACTGGCTGCATCCTACATGAACTCAGGCATGAGCTCTCAACTCCATTAGGCACCCTATTCAACCAAAGCCTGAGCACTGGCTTTATCCCAGCCAAATGGAGGACAGCCACTGACATCCCTCTACACAAAGGTGGAGCGTCCACTGACCCAGGCAATTTTAGGCCCATCAGCCTAACTTGCCTGATCTGCAAGGCCATGGAAAGCATTATCATGGACCTTATAAACAAGGACACTGGCAACCCCCAAACACTTGACACCACACAGTTTGGTTTTGTGAAAGGGAGATCATACCTATTAAACTTGGTCATCTTCTTTGAAACAGTCACCAAAGCCATGGACAAGGGGGAAGACGGTGCACACTGCTTACCTTGAACTAGCCAAAGCCTTTGACAATATTCCCTACTCGGGCATAATAGATAAACTGTCCTATCTAGGAATCAACTCATTTGTTAACAGATGGGTAGCTAACTGGTTCACTGATAGAACCCACTCAATCAAAATAGGGGAAGTCACATCTAGTAGTAGAGCTGCAATGAGGGTGTACCCCTAGGATCGGTCCTGGGGCCTCTACTGTTTGGGATATACTTTGCTAAGGTGCAATCCAAAACCAGTGGACTGTGGCTGACCACATTTGCAGATGACTGCAAGCTGGGCACTGTCTTAAATTCTCCTAGTGATGTGAACATCCTCCAAGAGGGCCTTACCCAAACTAATTGGTGCCAGGAGCATGGCCTCCAGCTAAATGCCAAGAAATGCATCATTATCCCCTTTGGCGAAAATGGTGCCCCCACTAATTATCACATTAATAACAATGTACTAAGCATGCAAGCAGTCGTGAGGGACTTGGGCACCCAGGTTGACAACAACCTGACTTTTGACCACCATGTTGCCTCCATTGTATGGAAGGCTTTCTACATGGCCCACCTCATAAGTAAGGGTATTTCATCCAGGAACAAGGAGATCATACCATCCCTGTACTCTTCCCTTATCAGACTCATTATCGAGTACAATGCCCCCTTTGGCATGTACCTTGCCAAGCACATGCAGCAGCTACAGAGACCACAGAGGTTCCTGACCAGGAAAATCCAGGGTCTGAAACACCTGTCCTATACAGACAGGTTAAAAGTCCTGTCTCTCTACTCAGTCTCATACAGACTGCTCAGAAGTGACCTGTTTCTGGCACACAAGGCCATCTCAGACCCAGCCTTGATGGAGTTGCTGCATATCCATAAGTCAAAATCTACTCAGGCAATCCACACACAAGGCCTAAACCTGGTGTGTGACATTAGTAGAACTTGGTGGTGGGATAGATTTGTGTCACAGAGACTCCCCCATCTGTGGAATAGACTCCCTCTCCATGTTAAGCAGAGTACCTCTCTAGCCCTCTTTAAGGGGAATCTGGACAACTGGATGGGAAATAGAAAATACACCCCTGGGATCCCACCTGTGTCCCTGCTGGACAGGGAAAACAGGTGCTGACTTAGAAGGAATATGGGTGAAATTCTTGTCTAGGCTTGTACGGGCCTAGTATTATCCTATGAGACTATGAACCATCACTATGCCAGGTTTTTGTAAATAAAACATAAAAACATTATTTTCAAGAACTGGCTCTAAAAGTGAACAGATTAAATCTACATACTACTAGAGAACTAATTGTGCTCAAGCATAAACAATTTAACAAATTCAGAATCAAAGTCACTAGTTATCACTGTAAAGAGAGAACAAACATCTGTGGTAACGAGATTACTTTCAGAAATATTACCAGTCTCACAGCTGCAATCCAAAAGTGTCTGTAAAAGATGTTTGCTATCCTTAAAAAAGAAGGCATAATATCTAATAATGGTCTTCATGAACAAAAACAGATAAGGGCTCAGTCAACAAATTATGACCAGAAACTATGGGTCTGAGCAGAGGGGCAACAGGATTTTTATGCATCTTTTGGAGTCCATGGATTACAGGTATCGTGGGATGTTCAACCAAGAAAAATTTGTAAAATATGTAAGTAATTGCACCATTCATTAAAAACTCATAAAGCATAACATGTACACATCTAACTGACTTCTCTACATATGATTTATATAGCATTATGTATGTATTAATATCAGAAAGCATATCAAGCAATGCTGTTCAAATAAAAGGCTACGTCCATGACAACTAGAGCTTCTCCTTTGGCTGCAGGTTTAATCTGTATCAAATGCATCTGTTGTAATTCTTGAAGTGCTTCACATTCAATAGGAGTCAAATTGAAAAGAGAACTTTTACACAGAGTGGTTAAAGAATGCATAATCTCAGTTCACAAGTGATTTATGTAGGAGGTGATTTACTGACTTCCTCTGTCCTTAGAGACATAGGAACCAGACCAGGGGTGAATTTACAATTGCCCAACCATTGGTCAAGTTGTGCTTAAATAGGGATAAGAAGGAACTCTGCTTTATATGGATGGGAAGCCTGTTCCAGAGAATAGGAATTCTCTGGGAAACAAATCTGTTTCTCCAACATGTCCTATTTATGTCATAAGTAAAATATAGGTCTTTTTTTATCTTCTAGTTCTGATGCTGTTTATTTTGTGGATGTACAATACGTTCATTAAAACAGGGTCCAGAGATGCTTGTATGTCAGGCAAAGCTCACCTCTCAGAATTCTTAATGATATGATACTGAGTAAAGAGACAGGGCTTTGAGGTGATCAGCATAAGACACTGTGTTTTCTCCCTGCATTCTTTTTGTAAGGAACCTTTGTAGACATTCCAGTTGCTGCATGTGTCTCGCCAGGTACATACCAAAGGGGACATTATTATCTATGATGTGTCTGTTGAAGCCTGAGTATAGTGGTATGATGACCTCTCTGGACCTAGATGCCATGCCATTAGTTATAAAATGAGCAACACAGAAGGATTTTCTTACTCCCGTGAATACATGCTGGTTAAAGGCATGGGTTACTGTCTACATGATCTCTGACTAGTGACTCAACTTTTAAAGGTGCTTTACTGATGACATAGTTACCTGGTATGGCAGACTTCCTAAAAGGTACTATAATGCATTTTTTTATGTTGACTTTTAAGTCATGGCTTTGGCACCAAGCGTTTGTCTGTATTAGATATTCCTGAAAGGTGTTCTTGTCCTGGGAGAATTCAATGTCTGCTCCCAGTCTGTAATCATTTGCAAACTTGGTTAGCCCAGCCTCTTTGTGGAGATGGCCTCACCAGTTCTAACCTCCTGGGTCCTATCAGT